>NW_016176162.1:0-1977 GCF_001687245.7 Rhagoletis zephyria
AGCTAAAAAATATCTTCGATTTTTAGAATTTACTTAAAAGTATAAACAGAACCGAATCGCTGAGCGAATTTCGTCGGACGGAGCGATGCCGTCGGGTGATATTCGCCGCAACGTTTCGCCTAGTAACAAAACCGAAACAGAATACGCCTCAGTCGAATGACAAATAAAAAATATAAAAAAAGTCCAAAAACAAAAAATTAATCCGCAAATTTTCCCATTTTGCCCATTCCGGATAATTATCTGCTAGTAATGTGGAGAAACAAAGCTATATTATCACTGACAACTGATTTTGTGCCTGGCGGCAGCGGCAAAACTAAAAAAAAATCTATTCTCGCTGAATTTCATCAATCGAACTTCGTTGCAGCTTTGGTTGTGTGCAGTCTCATATACTGCAGTGTGCTCTAATTTTGGCAGCGAACTTTCAACCCGCGAATTTCGCTTAGCGATTTCATTCTATTTACACCTTAAAAAATACAGATTTCGAATACCAAAGATATCTTTTCTCAGAAACTATGCGTCTCACCAAAAAATACTTTAAAATATCTTTAATTCAAAATTATTCCTTTCTTTTTTTTTGCAAATTTTTGAGTTTATCACGCCGATTCTGAACAGAAACTCGCTCGGAGTTTTCTCTCTTTTGCCTTTCCTCCTATTATGAATAAAAATTTTTTATATTGAATGTCGGAGTTGAGCTGTCAAAAAAGTGTCAAACAGCTCTGGCCAAGTTCGAATTTTCTCCTCCCAAATTTTCGGGAAAAATGCTACTCCCTGGGATTTAATTATTGGAGGATTTATTTCTCCGGAGAAACAAATTAGCGGTAGCCCACTGCAGCTGGGTTTTGCCTCTGGTCCGACCTTATGAATGCGGTGGGTGTCGCGGGTAGACTACACAGGGCCTAGCCTCGGTTGCAATCTGCATAGCAAGTTAGCATATATTTGTGGCGCGAACTTCTCGATATGAGCCCTCAATATTGGGTCTTGATCTTTCTCTGTGAGCGGGTAGCAGTCCTCCCAAAGCTATAATAGTGTTGGCCACATTTCGTTTGTTGCACCACTAATTGCGGAGATATGGATACGTCCACCCGGGTAGTGTTACGCTAGGCAATTAACTTTGCTAAAATTTTTTCTAAATAAATACAATGCATGTATAAATATAAGGTGCAATCCCGTATTCCTCGGACTAAAACCAGTAAAACTGTCAAAAAATAAAAATTCGCTCAGAGCGAGAGAGTTACATTGAAAAGGACGGGATCGCTTTCTGGTAAAAAATGTTAACTTCTGTCAACTTCAACATAACCTCCAAATATTGGTTGTACATTTTTGCTTATTTTGTATGTAAACACACTCAGCTCACACATGTAGATAACCAAAAATATTTTCAACTTCATTAGAATCCACATGAATTAGCAGACTGCACTTTTCTTTCGTTTGACACATTTACCAGAATTTATCAGCAAACAATCTTCGGACTAAAACTGGTAACTTTTCATAAAGAGAGGACCTTATTTACTCTCTTTTTTGTGCTCTCAATAGTCAGAGAACCGAATACGGGATCGATTCTGACTAGTCCGGACTCGTACGACACGGTATTTTTGTCAAAATTTTCATCTGCTGATCTCGATTTTGTTTTGAAAATGAGCGAAACCCGACACCAATGTACGATTGTCTCGACCCCACCGCCATCTAGAGAATCCAATTAAACTTGTTAACTCTACCGAGTATGTCCTTCTGCTATCAAATAAATGGTGCAATCGCTTTCGATTTCTATCGAAGACGCGACTGGGCGGCGTCTGTGAACGTTAACATTATTTTGAGTTAAAAATGCTATTGGTCAATTGGTTATTAAATGCCTTAATGGTTGACGAGCTCAAAAAGTCAATTATGTAGTTTAATTTTAATGGCTTCTTTTCATTTTACAACGCTTTTATCAACTTGCAATGTTGTGGATCCAGAAGCTTTCAAATGTTGTGTGTCCGA
>NW_016176162.1:3602-9433 GCF_001687245.7 Rhagoletis zephyria
ATGACTTTTGCTAAAATTTCAAAATCAAAAGTTATCAAAACAAATTCTATGGGACTGAGAAGTATTATTTTCAACTTTTTAGTCCATTTATAAAAGCGTTGTATATTAAAAAGTTTTTTTTATATTATTTATTATAATTTGAATACACAATGCTATTGGTATCAGGTTAAGCGCCGTTATTCAAGCTTTGAACTGATGAAATATGTATAGAAATAAACAAATAAAATTTACACGATCTAAATGATCGCAAGTAACCATAATCACTCGGACTAGTACTATGTATACGAGTTGATTGGTATTTATTTCTTTCATTGCAAAAATAATAGTTGTTTGACGAATTGAATTGAACTGTTGATGCTGCAAGGCAGTCAACCTTGAGCTAAGAACGCGTTTCTGGTCGCCAATACACAAATTCTTGATTGGTTGAGCGTGAGGGCAGAAGTTGATGGAGCATTTATTTGTGTCTTACTCGTATTACCCAGCAGCACCGGCGGCAACATTCCGCACAGCAGGTGTAGTTGTCATTGAAAGTGAATGGGAACTTACAAGTTTGCGTGAAGCCGAGTTGGTGTACTAGACAAGATTTTGATACATAGAATAATATACTTATATATATACTATATACATATGTAAGTACATACTTTAGAATCAGGGTGTGCAGCGAAATTTTTTTCTTTGCTTGTAAAGTGGTACGGTCTAATGTAGACATATATATATGTACATATTTACGTATATAACATTAAGTCTAAAACGAACAACTCTGCGTACAGTAAATTCATAGATTTCAATCTCCAATTTTTCGATTTTTCAGGGTGTCCAATGCAATCCGAATGGTCATCGCGATTCAACCGGAAATGGCTTAAACGTACCAACGCAGCCACAAAAGGTCTTTCACAACGCGCGCTGCGCCCGCCACCACAAACCACATCACAATCACAGCCACAATGGTGGCAGCAATAGCAACAGCAATGGCAATAATAACAACAGCAGTAGTAATGGTTTGGCGAACGGTGCGACGGCGAATAGCCTCACCGATTTGTGCCACCATCAATTGGGCAATCCACCCGCACACGGACATGGACACAATCACACACACACGAATGGCGGCGGACATCGACGTAAATCGGAATCAGTGCTATCTACAGACTCAGATATACGTTTTACACGACGTAAATTGGGCGATAGTCAGAAGTGCGGCTGTGCTGTGATAGCGGGTTTTCTAGTCGCCCTTCTAGTGGCTGGCGCATTCGTATACGTGGGATGTAAGTGACGCAGTTTTAACTAAATTATAGTGTTCTACGTAAGAAATGAAGACTTCCGCGAAAATTTAAAAATTAAAAAAAAAAAACAGTGTTTGAAGAAATAATGTTTTTTTTTAAATCGCAAAAATTCGAAAAAATGTTTACTTTGACCAGTTATAACTCAGCGAGTTTTAGAATTTATCTGAACAAGTTTGGCCAAATTTTTGTGTTGTACAAAATTTAGGTATTGATGTTTAGGACCACCCTAATAAAAATAGTTAATACTTTTAATTAATGTGTCATTGCCGTCTTCTAGATACATATTTCCGCCCTGAACCACTGCCGGATCGGACTTTCCGTGGAAAATTTTTGGTCATGAACGACAAATGGTCTATGGAGCTTGTGGATCAAAATTCTTTGAGATTTAATCATAAGGCACGCGATTTCCGGGAACGCATTAATCTGATAGTAAGGCGCTCTGATTTGCGTGAAGCGTACGAAGGCAGTGAAATATTGGCTTTAGATGGGTAAATTTACGACTTGCATTTTTTGTGTGCCATGAAATTTGAAAATGTTTTACATTACTTTAGCACCGAGGACATCAATGAGGTCGTCGTACATTTTAACCTTATATTCGACCCATATGCGGGTCTTGTGTCTACGGCGGACCTCTTAGCACTCTTCGCAGAGGAGATAAACTCACCGAATCGCAAATATTTTGCCAACATGACGATAGATCCACAAAGTTTAACCATCAAAGAGGTAACTGGCCTGATTGAGGAGCCCATCATGTCTTCTTCACCACTTGGCGGTGAAGACGAGACCACCGAGGTCATTACCACCACACCCAAGCCACCTCGTCGTTGTGAGCCGCTTAAATTGAATTACTGCCGCTCGATCGGCTATAATATTACAACCTATCCAAACCTCTTGGGTCATCACTCATTCGAGGAAGTGCAAGCCGATGTCATAGCCTTTCGTGAATTAGTCGATGCAGAGTGCTTTCGTGAGGCTTTCGACTTTGTTTGTCGCCTACTGCAGCCACCATGCGATACACACGGTACTCTCGAACCCACGGCGGGCATTATGTGTCGTGAGTATTGCCAGCTTTTCATGAAGGGTTGCGGTAGTCGATTACCTGCGCGCTTCAAACAATTTTTCGATTGTGAAACTTTTCCTGAGTCAACGGGCATACAAAGTTGCCATCACAAGCCGCATTGCGCGCATGATTTGCAGAATAATGCACAAAGTCCACGGCTCTGCGATGGTTTCGTGGATTGTCCAGATTTCTCCGACGAGCGCACCTGTACATTCTGCACGGGCAATGCATTGTATTGTGGGCGAGGGCGTGCTTGTGTGGCGCGTAAGGCGCGTTGCGATGGTAAAGCAGACTGTCCGGATGGGTCTGATGAAAAAGATTGCCGTAAGTATTTAAGAAAAATAATCGAATAAAAACATGTTTGTAGGAAAACATTTATCTCCCTCTCTGCATCAGTTGCAATAGCTCCATTTGCTGCCGATCTTCTGAAACCAGAGCCAATGGTACCTTATTTGCCACGCTTTCACTCTCAAGGTTTCGCGGTGTTCTCCGAAAAGGGTATTGTAGGAAAACTATGCGCAGAGGGTCTCGAGAATGATAGTAAACTGATAGTACGACAAACTGTGGCAGAATCGCTTTGCAAATCACTCGGCTATGAGTAAGTAAAATTTTATATTTATATCACTTTTAATTTTATAAAACAACAAACTTAATCTTTTTCTTAGATCTGTGGAAATATTTGAAGTGCGCAACGATACCGAAAACGTGGAAGATTATGTGCGCGTGCTCGATCCACATGCGCCGGAGATATCCTTCATACGCACACATTGCCAGAAGCGTCAGGTACTCTATGTAGGCTGTGGTGAGCTCCAGTGCGGCGTGCAGTCGGTTTTATCGCCCAAGCAGTATTTATCGTTGCCCAAAATGTCTTCACCCGGTGACTGGCCCTGGTTGGTAGCGCTATATCGTGAGGATATACACGTTTGCGATGGAACGCTGGTACGTCCTTAAAAAGTTAGCCTTGATTTTGGATATGAACTACTATTCCTTACTCTCTTTCTCTCTCCAACCCTCTGTAGATTTCCCGTGACTGGGTTCTCACCACTGAGTCCTGCTTTCAAGGTCAACCACGTGCCACATGGATGGCCATATTCGGTGCAGTGCGTCTTTCATCGAACGCGCCATGGACACAGCGTCGCCGCATTATTGGCTTGATAAAGAGTCCAGTGGAAGGCTCTACAGCGGCATTGATACGTCTCGAGACGCCAATAAACTTTTCCGATCACGTGCGTCCCATATGCTTACCTGATGAGATTAAACGCAGACAGGAACAACAAGCAAAACGTCGTGCATTTGTACCAAAGGCTGAACGTTTAGAAGGCAAGCAACCAGCGCCGACCGTGCCACCCACACCCAGCGCTGTTCAACGCCGCCTAGCGGAATCACAAAAATTCTTTGTTTCGCCGGCAGTCGATGAGGATTTAGCTGACACGCAGAGCATAAGTAGCAGCAAAGAGATGAGGGATGAGTACGCACGCGTCATTTTTGATCATTCCGAAGCGGCAGCATCACAAATGCCGCATGCTGAGGCGTTGACACAGTCAATGGAACAAAAGTTCAATGAGTATCCATTACCAAAGAGTGCGCCACAAGTGCATTATTATAGTGGTGCTGCGTCCTCAGCTGGTCGGTATGCGCCTGTACCTGTGGTCGGGAGTGGTATAGCTACTGGTCGACCACCATTAGCTGGTGTGGGTAGCAAAACGTCACCGGCGCCGCCAAAAGCTGAAGAAATCTGGACCAATTGCAATACATTGGGTTGGTCGAGACAACGCGACCATCTGCAACGGGTGCAGTTGAAAATTGGTGATATGGCGCCATGTGAGAACATCTCCATAGCAACTGTGAATAGCATGTGCACGGAAGCCACATATCAAAAGCACGATTGCACGGTAAGTCGAATATTTGTAATATTTTACGAATTTAAAAACTTTAAAATTTTATTATACTACGAATAAGGGTAGCCAACTGATTTTTGAGAATTCCCCGATACCGACAATGAAATTCTCCGATTTTGCCCGAAATTTCGTGAAATTCCCCACCCATAGATATCTCCTTAAGTATTTACAAACAAACACACAAAAATTGAATTTATTTTGATATATTGCCGGTCCTGGTTGTTTTATTTTTAAATTTAATTCGTGTATGCATTCGTAAGCCAAAACACACTTTTATAAAGTTAGTTAACAATCTTTATTTAATATATTTATATAATATTTACATACCACTGTATGGTTGAAAAAAGTTTAGTGACACCAATTATTATTTATTTTTTGTTATTTGATTTGAGTTATTTCTTTATAAAAATACAGTTCATTCTTTAACAAATACCGTATAAATCCAAGTTTCAGACTTTGTGCAATATTTGAAAAAATTCAACAAATTTTCGAAAACATTTCGAGTCTTTTTATTCGATTTCGCAAAATTATAGTAAAGTGCAAGCTTTAAGTGTTTAAAAATTTTCGCTTTAAATTTTTTTTGCCGTAGTTTTTGCGATTTTCTTACATATAAAAAAATTATGTTAATTCGTTATATGAAAGCAAATGCGACAAAGAAGATTCTAAAAAATCAACGATAATTTTTGGCTATTTGAAACTTTATTGTACTAAAACTGAACGAGCAGAAATTCCCCACAAAAAACGGTCCATTCCCCGATTCCCCACGAATACTAAATAAGTAAAATCTGTCGTATTAGTTCGAACCTGCATGCATCGACCTTTAATTTTAAAGCCCTCTCCTGACTTTATGAGTGGTGACTTTACCAATTCTTTATAAATTCATATGCTGGTTTTTCCATCATTAAAGTACAGTCAGACGTGGAAATTAGGGTTGCCAGACGTACCTCATTGGGGGCGATATACCCCACTTTTTGTATATCGACTGCTGAGTGGAAGATCGACCTATCTCTGCAGCCAGTTTGGAAACGCCCTATCTCAAAAAACTTTTCAGGAACGGCCTACTTATGAATTTGGCTGAAGAACGCCCTATTTCAGAATTCATTTCAAAAACGCCCTATCTCAGCCGCCGATTCAAAAACGCCCTATTTCATCACATTTTCTATATTTTGAAGTGAGATAGAGCGTTTCTGAGCCGAATTCTGAGATAGGGCGTTCTTCAATAAAATTCCGAAATAGGGAGTTCTTAAAAAGTTTTTTGAGATAGAGCGTTTTCGAACTGGCTGCCGAGATAGGTCGATCTTCCACTCCGCAGACGATATTGAATTCAAATGTTAATTTTTTGAGATATTGTTTTTTCATTTTTGTTGGTGGTTGATTTGTTCAAGGGCCCCCTGGAATTATCTGACGAATAATTGTTTTGGACCCCTTCAGGAGTCCCGTTAAAAAAAAAATAATAATTAACGTCACCAAAAAAAAAACAAAAGCTTAGAATATTATATAAGAAAAATGGAAAATTTTTACGTTGCTATTCCTTTATAGATGCGAAATAGTAGGTATAGTTGCAGGACACGATTAAAGGCTTTGTTATGCATT
>NW_016176163.1:0-9433 GCF_001687245.7 Rhagoletis zephyria
TTCCCAATAGAGAGCAAACAAGCGTGCATACATACGTACATACAAATGTAACGTGCGTGTATTTGCCGCTTGCTGCCATTACCATATGCATGCGCTGCATAAATCTACATATATACCTTTGTGCCTACATACATATGTGTTCATAGGCAGCTACATACATAGCTGCTTGTTTGGTATGCGCTGTCGTATGAGCAACCAAATTATGGGATAAATAAAATGTGTTGAAATTTTACGAGAGGCTACAATGCGTTTGTTAGCTGCGGTCGACAGATTGCTCAGAAAATGAATGCGAAAGATTCTGTGTAATAATGTCGAAAAAAAAAATAATAATTTCAAGTTTATGTCGGTGTGCATGTGACAAACGGCAGGAAATATAGGCAAGTGCTGCCAACCAAAGCAGTTTGATTCAGTAATAGGAATTTTGAATCAGCATATCAGACATACATACATATATACATAGGTACATACTGCTAAACATATATCTATATGTATGCATAAGATCTTTCACGTAAGCGCAACTGCATCTTGTTTTAATGAAATTAAGATACAATTTTAAAATTTAAGAAAATAATTGATCCCATTTTTTCTACTTCAGTTGGCTGGTCTGAATAAAACAACAAACAAAACTGATCTAAAAATGCGGTACTATAGGCAATTATACCTAAATATATGAATTTAAATTGGTCTCGAGAAACTGAATATATGAAGGTCCTATGAGGTTTAAGACCAGAGACTGCAAATAAAACTTTTTTCTTTAGATTTGGAAATCAAAAACCGGTGAAAAAATAGTACCATTTCTTCCAAGGTGTGATTTCCTAACGACTCTCATAAGAAATTGAATTCATATTTTTTCTTACGACAAAATTTGCTTTTATATTCTGATGTGTCTCTCGACACATGGATAAAACGTGCGTTAACCCAGCAGGAAACTTGTAACTACTTCTGGTTTTTGTGAACAAGCATAAAATCTGTAATTTTTCATTAGAAATAGCCCGTGTTTACTGCAGTTTCAAGTGGCTGTAATATTTGCTAAGGTAACTCAACAACGAAAATATAACCGTCTACAACTTTGCATTGCATAGATTTGGACATATGCCCAACAGTCGTATATTGATAAAAGCAATATGGAAATTTCAAAAATACTGAAATTATTTTCACTTGGGTGTGGGCCAAATTTACAAAAACCGTGACGAATTCAGAAGTAGGCACTCTTCCGGGATCATTTATGGACTACTTCAGGTCCAGCAGTTCCGGACGTATACAAGACCTTTTTTGGGCTAGTTCGGGCCTTTTTCGTGTCTATTTCGGCACCATTTCGGGACTAGTTCGTGAAGAGATTGTGACTAGCTCGGGACCTTTTCGGGGTAATTTTAAGACTTTATAATAAACATTCGCAACATTCCGGGCAATTTTTGTGTTTTCCTAATTTGCTTACTTACTTTGCTCCTAATATGGGCAAAATTTGCATAAACCATGAAGAACTTAGAAGTAGGGACTTTTAAGGTAAAATTTCGGAACTGGTTCGTTACCAGTTCGGGCCTTGTTCAGGAATTTGTCCGGGTATAGTTTGGGACGATTTCGGTACTAGTTCTGGAACAGCCCGTGGAAAGTTTGGGACTTTAAAATAAAATCCTTCGGGAATTTTCGAATCGCAATATTTATACATTTACTCGGCATCTTTTAGGACTATGTAGGCTTTTTGGGATTTTTTTCGTGAATTTTCTGAGCTTTGTCGCAACCTATGACATTTCCGGGGTATTTCGGAATATTTTTGGATGCTTTCGGAATTTTTGATGATTATTTTGGGATGTTATGTTAGCTACCCCAAAAATTGACTATACATTTTATCGTCACATACGATGTCCGAAATGGTCCCAATGATATTTTTTTTTTGTGGGAAAAATAATCATATGTGCTAAACTCTAAACTTTGATAATGCTAGCCAAGGCAGAGAAAAATACAAAAAAAAAAAAAATTGTAAAATTTGGTTTTTGTAGCATACGATAATTCATATATAATCATTTTTACTATGCATTATTTCCCTCAATGTACATTGCACTGACTTTTCTTAAAATTTTTTTGAAGTAATCGTCTCTTTGAAATTTCAAAATCCCTTAAAAAATGCAGTTTTACAATTTGACCAGTATACCGATTGTTTCGTGAATTTTTAATTTATTTATTTTTTTAATTTTTGTCGCACGGTGTTTTCTGTGCTTTATTTGTCGGGACCTAACCCTTTCGGACCTGTTGAGACACTTACGTCCCGGCAGAAATTTTCTTATCACTAAAATATAAACTTCGTATTGGAATTGGCTGAAATATGTGCTGTCTGGTATTTTGTACTACGTCGAAAAGACCAAAGAGGAGGACTTAGCAGCGCAGCTAATGGAGAGTGATAAGGCCTGCTGGCTTTTCTGGCAACAATTTTTCAGACAAGCAAAATATCGAATGTGACACATGTGCCGCACTCCTCCTAGGCCCCCCCTGAAGGAAAAGCGGATGATTTGGTAATTTTTATATTTATATTTTATTTCCGAAAGCTAAAAGTTACAAAAATCACTAAAACGGAGATTTATCTGTTGGTTGCTTTCTAGTTCTAAAGGGTTAACTGATTTCTTTCAGGAGGTGTAAAATTTTTTTGTGCCATATTTTTCAAAATTTTTCATATGTTTTTCCAAAAACTTGTGGCATTTTTGGATAATTTTACGGGGTTCCTTGTGTTTTATATTTTGAGATCTTTAGAAATATTGTTCGAACATTTTCTGTGTATTTTTTGGACTATATTTGGATCTTTCGAAGCTATTGGGGATTTCTAAGGGCTTTCCGGATCTCCATGTGTTCTGCTTTTTTGGAAAAATTTCGGTATTTTTCTAAACTTTTCAGGGACGTTTAAAAATTTTCCGGCTTTCTGCGTTCGAGAAGGTTCGGATTTTTTTTAAATTTTTTTTTCGCGACATTCATAGATATCATTGTACTTTGCGGGCATTAAACATTTTTATTTGTTTGTTTTTTTAATTATATTTTTGTAGTTATATAAAAAGAGGCCGTCTAAGTTACTCAAATTGAAATATGGTTGTAAAGTCTCATTAAGTCATATATTGAGCTTTTTTGCAGAAATTTTTAATCGATGTTTTTTTTTGTATTATAAAATAAAAACCTAAAGATATTTGGTCTTAAAACTACAAATAATGGACATTCTTTTAGCAGACGTTGTGCTCTTTTCAATGCAAGAAATGCAGAAATTTACTTTAGAGGTTGACGTACAGAGTTTTTAAATTTCTTATTTCAGAGACAACATCCTTCAGGATTCCGCTCTCAAGCGCGATGGCAAACAAAATTTTATGTACATTGCTCAGACTTTCTCTAATTGGTACTATTTAAACTTTATAACTTGTATACTTTTAAACAGTTGACTGTTTTTCACGTCGGCACATTTGCATAATTTTTTAGAAGAAAATTCTGAGCATCAGCTTGGAAATATTGCTGAATTTCAGCACACAAGCCAAAGTGATTTCCAGATATTCATTGAATAAAGTGACCCAGATATTTATTTCGTATTTGCTCATATTGCACACAATTGCATTTTGATTGATTGTCGATAAGAAAACAAAAAAAAAATAAAAAAAATAAAAAATCTGTATACGCAAAAAGTATGCAAATATAAGCAATAATTATTCGTAGCACAATATTGGTTGGTTACTATTCCAATATGCGAATGCGAGCTGTGTGCATTAATCCGGATGCCGCCATTGTGCATACATACATCATGAAAAGCCATCAGCATTCAAGTGAAAAATCTACAATTGTTGTATGTGTGAGTTTAACGCCAATCAATTCCCTGTCGGTAAATAATACGTGTATGTGTTGAAATAATATCGAGACCTTGCCGTCAAAAAGATGTGAACTTTTTTTTCAAAATTTTCTTCTTGATGCAGAAATGTTCCTAGAAAAAACTGTCGCTTAAATGTTTTCGGCGGTTAGGGCTCGATATTTTTTACAACAGATAGTTTTTCAAAACTTTTAATAGTACATGTGTGCTCAGATATCAAAAAATATTGCATTGGATGCATTCAAATTAAAGTCCAAAGCTGATATTCTTATAAAAAAGTCGCAAAAAAATCACTTCGAGTAAGTAATAACTACTGATTATCTCTCGCCTAACCTTAACGCGAAGGATATTAGGACTTAGGATGTTGAAACTAAGTATATACATACTTAAACATCTAGCTCTTAGGGCCGTTAACTTATCTATTTTAAAGTACTAGTTGAACTAACTGTACTTTAAAATGGAAAACTTAACAACCCTTAGTGTGAAAAGTAGAAATAATTTTATGTTTTCAATCCCATTTGGGTTGTTCAGTTTTTGTATACCAATGTGTACACGTTTCAACATACAAATGCACATATTTATACATATTTCACATACATATTTACATACATGTATATGTCTTTTATGTATTTTCTTTTATATAACAGCACTTGCAGTACTCCGCAACTCCTTTATTTTTTTTTCCTTGGGTACACTTCATTTGGTGTCACTGTTTGTTGTTTGTGACATAGAGCGTTGCGAACGCTAACAAACAGATTTCGTATTGGTGTTGTTGATTTAAGAGGAACAAAAAATTTAAAATTGGATGTTGTTCAATAAAAATTGGTGTCGATGTATTTTATTTGTGCGAAAGAGATATATTTTGAATAAAATATGCGCACGGAATTTGGATGGCGTGTTCAGCTTGTAAACATTTTTTTTTTATGGAAATAAAAAAAGTCAGCGGAATTGTAGTACAGAAAATCTCTGAAAAAAATAGTAATATTTAATATTAGAAGGACTTCTCTGACATACGCAAATATGTATGTACCAGGGGCGGATCCAGAAAAAAATTCCGGGGGGAGGACGGTGGGTTTAGGAAAATTATTATTTTTCTTATATTAAGTATGTATATTTATTTTAAAACATTATTTTTAAATTGAACATGGAATCCTCCTTCGCTTTTTTGCTAGCTCAAATACCACTTGCTGAGAATTAACCTCCAGATCCCTATGTATGTACATTTAAGAGCGCCAACCCAACAATTCTCTCCTGCACAATGCTACTACGCAAATACTTCAGTCTTCAATCTATTTTCAAATAAACAAAAATGGTCGGATAAAGACTTTTATCAACCTGATTCAAGGTGTCAATAAAAGTCTCAGGTAGCTCTTCTTTTCGAAAGAAAGAAAGGTGGCTATTAAACATAAATTCTTGAAGAAAGAAAAAGAAAGTACACCTGCACTAGATGGTAAACTCAGCAATGAAATCGCCTGTCGATATTTGATAGTCATCTTGGCATTATTTTTCGAAATATTGTGCCATTTGGCAGAAACTACTAGGGTCCAACATAAGAATTTTCTTTGGCAAGATGTTCTGAATATTTTTTAGTAGTTTTTTTGTGCGATTGAAAAATCTCACATTTATGTGGGAATAAAAATTGAGCAACGAAAAAAGGTTTCTGCGCTTCGGTCGTAATTTGCACGACACGTTTGACGTCCCTCACGCCGTGGTACCTCTAACCTCAACCTTATTTGCTTCCTCTTCAGCTAATTTGAAGATACTTTTAAAGTTTTCTTCTGCAACACTGTCCGATCCGATCTCGATCTCTTAACACGTGACCTGCTTTTGTAGACTACCGTAATAAATTTACTATTTCTGTCATCGTGGAAATGCAGTTTTGGATAGGTGTTATTTTGCGTGCATGAGTTATGGCCAAAGTTTTAATTATGGTTGGCGTAATGGACATAATAAGCAGTAGGAAAAGATTTATATATATTTTTTTTCCTTTCAATTAATTTTTAGGATTTTTTTATTTTTTTTTTTCTATTTTAATATTTAGATTTTATAGGCTAAAAAGTAAAGTTTGTTTAGTATTTATTTTAGAAATTTTTTTATTTTAATTTGTTTTCTGTTTGTAATTCAACTTTGTTTTTATTTTCAGTTTTGTTTTAATAATAAATGTTCGCATGTGAATATTCCTAATATATTTTTTAATTTCACTTAATTTTTAACCACTTGTTTTTATTTTCTTTTATTTTTAAATTTAATTTTTAGATTTTAATAAAACAATTATTAAATTAATGGTTTAAACCTTAGATGTTTTTTTTTCTATTTTAAAATTAATTTTTTTCTGTTTTCTAATTTATTTTTTAGATTTTATTGTTTTAAAAAGAAAAATCAATTTTCTGGATTCCATTTGGTAGGAACTTATTGTTTTTAGTGTTATTTTTTCCGTTTATTTTTCTTATGTTTATTATTATATTTGTTTACTTTTTAGATTATATTTTTTTATTAACATTTTTGCAAATTAGTTTATTAATTTTTCCGTTTTTTATTTAACTCTTTCGTGTGATTTGAACTTTTTTCTTTCTAAAGGCCGTGGTGAATTGAAAGACAGATGCCACACATATTTTTAATTTTTCTTTTCGGATATATGATCTGTAAAATGTTGCATTTTTTCGTGATTGTATCTAAATAATCATGCAAATACTTCTTCAAATTTTTATATCTCGCATTCTGTTCATCGTAGAGACCATGATAAAAATATAGTAAGGTAGAACCGCTGAGAGTCACTTTTAAAATTCTTGACGTTTCCAAACAATTTAATTTTTAAATTTACTCACAAACTCACACACACATTTTCATTTTCAATCTCAAGCAACAACAATTTCGAACNTTTTATATGATTTTAAAATGTTGGCAAACTTCAAAAAAAAAAATCATGGCCGACAAATTGAGAGAACGGTTATACCTTGCTATGTTTTTATCATGGTAGAGACTTCATTGTTGACTCTCACAAAATGAACCACCTCGTCATGAAAAAAAAAAACAAAAATATTTTAAAAATAGTTCTTGAAAAACTCCCATTTTTTTGGAACATAGTTTTTATAGAGAATTAAACAAGCATTACGATGGTGTAATTTTAAATCCCAAATTTATTGTTCTTTACTATGCAAATCAACTTGGAAAAGTTCAACTCTTGATAGCTTAGTTTACTTTAGGACAATCATTACCATCATTTAGAAAGCGCGTTTCTTTATCTTCAAAACGACGTTAAGATGAAATCTCTACTATGAGTTCAGCCCGAAATATAACGATTTGAAAGAGTACATGAATGGTCAGAATCATGAATAAATTCGAGAAAAAAAGGAAGAAAAAATCCCCGAATACGTTTTAGCTTATTTTATGTAAAGAACCCATCAAAAATTTTAAGCGAATTGCAGACATGACATCTTTTTTTTACGAAATCCGTCCGACTTGTAGGTATACATATCAGGGATGGGCGTTTTTGGATGAATTACGCAATTAAAAAGTAAAATTTAATTCATAATTTTTCTAATTTTGAATGACGAATACATTTTTATTCATCATTCAAGTAATTTCAAATAACGAATACATTTTTATTCTTAATTCAAGTAATCCCAAATAAAGAATAAATTTTTTTCATCATTAAGTAATTTCGAATGATGAATAAATTTTCATTCATGATTCAAGTAATACTAAATAATGCATAATTTTTCATTTATTAATTCTTCCTTGATTTGACTGTGTCAAGTAAAACGTTGTGACAAAATTTCAGCCGGCCATTTTCATTGATGCAACAAATTTTCTTTCGCAACTTTTTTGTTCAAAGTTAAACATAACGAAAATAAAAAACATCCTTGTAGACCACTAAATTTTAATATAATAAGTACGAGTTTGAAGTAGCCATGACTTACCCTTGGTTTTCGCCATTTTTTGTTTTGAAGATTTCGTAAATTTTTTCCATATAAATAAGTTGTTGAACACACTTTATTTGGAAGAAAATGACTGACACCGTCAACAAAAAATAGCCAAAAATCTAGCAGGCAATCATAAAAGCCCACAACAAAATTTTCATATGGAACCAAAAGAAAACACTATTTTTTTTGACAGAGTCTATTTAACGTGAATACATACATACATATATGTATATGCACTCGTATATACATATGTTTTAAAGAACACAAAGTAGTAAAAATCTACATTTATTTATTACAAAATCTTAGAATATTTATTTCCTAAAAATAATGTTTACTTTGCAGACTTGTCTATGAATTACCTGAGGTTGTTGACATTCAAAGAAAATTGCAAACAACATAAACCAACGCAGCAACAACAAACGCTATCACCATCGCTATCATCAGCTATGCGCTACAAATTTCGACGTGGAACTTTTATTGAAAACCTTGCACGATTCAGTAAACAAACAGTGATGCTGGTGACGACATCAGGTCGCCTAACCTTACCAAAATGGCTACATACACACACGCACTATACATATATGTATATTACATAGAGCTATACAAACTCTCCAGTGGCGAGCACAGGCAAATCGTCTAGAGGCTGACATAGAAATCATTAGACACACATTTGCAATTTGCTGAGCTTTGGCAATGAACCGCCTCGAAAACCATCAATGCTAGCATTGGCATCCTCCTCAACATCGTGAGTCCTCAGACGATTGACATGTCTGGCGGCCATTAAACTTGGCAACAAATGGCAGCTTTACCTACGATATACGTTTGTATGAATGTCATATATACATATATATAGTGTGCACTATATGTGTTTATGTATGTATATATAAAAGTAAATTTACCCAGACACGTATGGACTTAGTTACATATTCGCTTACAGATAGTAGCAGCACTAGTAGTTCACTATTTGTTTGTTTACCTGAATGCCCGAAAGGTAATAGAAAGAACACATGACTTTTATCATAAAATTTTGCCGCAACCGTTGACCTCTGCTTCCGCTTCGATGGCAATGCAGTTAGACTGATGGGAGACTAACTTCTTTTTTGTTTTAATTCAAAAGCTGTGGCTGGGGAGAATTACATCTATGGTGGGATTTTCATGAACTCACAAATAAGAGTGTGTGTATGTACATATGTATGAATGTATGTGTGTAAGTGTGTTACAAAAACACATAGTCCCCAAAGCTCTGTAGAGGTGAGTGCACTTTAAGGTATGCCATCATTTAAAGCGCTGAAAAGTCGTTTACTCACCAGAGGCAAATTCTACCATACGAGTATGCATGTATGTATGTAGGTATTTATGTAAAGAAACGCGTTTTTTTACAAATTGAGATATGTAAGAATTGTGAAAATGTGTGTTGACATGAAGAGATGGTTGTTTTTTGTACTCAAGGGTATACTGTGATCAGATGCTACATATATCTACTAACATATGTATGTATGCACCTATTTTGTACAGCTTTCATCCTTAACCAGTGAATGTTTACAATTTGAACCTCTGTTACTTTCAAGTGAAATATTTTTGCTTTGTAATGTTACACTTATATGTGCTGAGGTATCTGAGTATTAACTTATACGGTTTAGCTAATGAAAATAAAATTAAAGTTTGTGAACTAAATTTTGCT
>NW_016176165.1:0-9432 GCF_001687245.7 Rhagoletis zephyria
AAATTTTAAGGAATCGGCGTAAAACTCAAATTTCCGTGTGTAACATTTATGGACATTAGACTGCGTCCCCCCATACAAAAAAAGTCGGTACTTGTTTTTGTACTGGAATTATAAAAGCTATTATATTTTGAGACCTTCACCAAAATATTTCGGAAATGACAAAACAGTTTAAGCTTAAAAAATTTACATAAAAATATTTTAAAATTTCAACGGAATAACAATAATGAGAGTTTTGATGTTGTTTTTGAACTTTTTACAAAGACTGGCTTAAGAAAGACTTGAATGACTCCTTTTTATTTCTTTGCAAATGAGCTAATTCAAAGTATGAAAGAGAAAGGTACGACAAGCGAGCCTCATTCCATGTTGATTTAAGATGTGTTGGTATTTGATAAAGAAACAATTGGGACGTGAATGAGATTTTTTTGAAAGAAATAAGATGGAAAAGTAAAAGCGAAAATACCTTTCCACTGCTACCTCAGAAGTCTTCACCGGTATAGTTTTGGCCTAGTTATTCAAGTTTTTCTCAAACAAATCTTTGAAAAAAATTCAAAAAACAGCATTAAAAGTCTTATTATTAAGATTCCGTTCAAAACTTTTTTCGAATATTTTTAAGTAGGTTTTTAAAAATTAAATCATTTTGTCATCTGAGTGGATTTTTTCCAAAAAACTCCTGTAAGAAACTATTTTTATTCATAAAAAACTCAATTTTTGGAGGTATTTTCCAATCGGTCGAGCTAACGTAAATCCTAATATTTTTCCGAAATATTTTGGTGGAAGTCTTAAAACTTTTTATGGTGATGCAGTTTAATGGACATAAGTCTAAAAAAAAACGAAAAATTAGCCTTATCGATTTATTTTAAAGCATACCTCCCATATAAACCTAACCTCAAAAACGTCTTAAAATGCAATAAAAGGTGCACCGATAAATATACGTCCGTATGTTTGTAATAACGTTGTATATGAACTACAAAGAAAAAAAAATGGGCGTAATCAATCGATTTATTTTAATGCATACCTCTCATACAAACCTAACCTCAAATTTGCCTTGAAATGGATTAAGAAGCACACCGAAGAATATATGACTCCAAAATTTCGTCCATATATTTTTAATAACGTTAAGAACCCTCAAAAATTGGGTGTAACCGGTTTACTTCAAAGCCTACCACCCATACAAACCTAACATCAACAAGTAAGAAATTCTAAGTGCGGGCGGAGCCGAGCATTGAATACCCGGCTCACGTATTAAATATATGTTTTTCACCTTACCGAAAGCTACCGCAATTTTGAGTAAATTAGAGTCCTTAGATTTCGAAATTTTGAAGTTTTAAGCAGTTCTGAAATTTACCGTTATATGAGAAGCGGCCTCAATCTTAGTCCGATTTGAATAATTTTCAACTTTTTGCTTTTATGAGGCAACCACAATAACCATACCGAGTTTGGTACAAATTGGTTGAACGGTTACCAAGATACATATATGTGATCATAAGTGGACGGTGCCACGCCCATTTTCCAAAATTTTATCACTAACGCATTTATTGGTTAAGAATTGTAGCAAGCATCAATTTTGAATAAATTAGTTTTAATATTTACTGATTTATCGAAGATTTTGTATTTCTCTAAATTACCGTTATATGGGATGTGGGCGTGGTTATTGTCCGATTTTAAAAATTTTCGGCCATTTGGTATGTTGTGCGAAGGCCAACAACTGTGCCAAGCTTGGAAGAAATTGGTGCAGCGGTTACCAAGATATACACATGTAACCATAAGTGGGCGTGGCTACGCCCATTTTCCAAAAATTAATAATATTCGTGTTTTTCGTCTAAAGCTTATTGTAAATATCAATTTTGAGTGAATAATCTACGGTGGTTACTAAAATATCGCAGTTTTCGTATTTCTGAAAATTACCGTTATATGGGAAGTGGGCGTGGTTACTGTCCGATTTCGCCCATTTCCATTACCAAGCTATCTTGGATAAATGGAAATCTACATACCCAATTTCGTTGAGATATCTTAATTTTTGCTCAAGTTATCGTGTACACGGACGGACGGACAGACAGACAGACGGACAGGCGGACGGGCAGACAGTCATGGCTTCATCGATTTCTCTTTTCATTCTGATCATTTATGTATACATTTGTCTATATCTATCTCGATTCGTTTTGCCTGTTACAAACAACCGTTATGTGAACAAAATTAATATACCCTTGTGCACAAGTGCGCTCGGGTATAAAAAAGCCTTAAAAAGGCCGTAAGAAGCGGACCGATGAACATACCATTCCGAACTTTTGCCCATATGTTACTGTTTAATAAAATTATAACTGTACATCCAAAAAACTGGAAAAATAGGTTTATTTCAACACATACCTCCTATGCAACTTAACCCCAAAAACGCTTGAAAAATACAATAAATGCCATCATTGAAGGTTACATTAGTGGTGACATACCACAACGCCATAGCCATAACCACACCACATTAACTATCATCGATTATAGGTACCATAACCATAAAGAGCTGATTTTTCGTAGTCATCAATGTCGGTGTTGCCAAACGCGGAGCAAGACTAACACTAAATCTTAAAACTCAACAGCAGATCATAATAAAATATGTAAACCAAATTAAAGGTAATAAGTTGCACTTTCTTAATAATATAAATTTTTTTGGCATTAATTAAGAAATTTTCTTAAAAAAGCTTGTTTAATGAAAAAATATGAAATTTCTTTTCGTTTTTAGTATTTTTGGATTAAAAATATAATAAAGCATATAAATTATGCACATCAACAGAAATATAAATTAATTGTCTTTATTTTGGCATCATTATATTTTGAATCGGTTATGTAGTTCATAAGATGTAAATATTTCACAATTTTTTTTTGTACTTTTTTATATCTTTTTTTTATTTTTGCGCCAAATAATTTTGGTACAGTTGAAATCAGCGTGAGAAGTTCTATCGAGCCACATTTTTGGTTTTTGCATGGCGAAATGGTTCATATTCTACACTTATGCCAAAACGTAGGCTGTGAACAATATTTTGTTTTTTTTGAACGGCAACACGTACTTCAGAAATCAGCTGATCTGAAACCAGTTCACAATAGTGAACTTGTTGTCAACAGTCATTGCTTGAGCTCATCTGCTGTTTTGCCAGAGTTCCAGGCCACTTGCTCACTTTGGTGAATACCACTAATAAATTTTGAATGTGCTCTGTCGAAATGACATTTTAATATACCTTACGTACATACATATGTACCTTTGTATACAATACAAGTAATTTTTAGCAAAAAAAAAACCTACTTCACTCTCATATAAAAATATATAAATATATATATATCTCATGATCCACTGATCGGATCTTAACCAGATTAGTATGGGACCACCTCTGAGACACTACCTTTCCGATGCAAAAAGAATTATCGATCTCCTTTTGGAAGTCGGTTAAAAAGTTTAATAAGAACAACTCTGTGTGCATACATGGAAAAGACGTTTTAGGGTAGAAAATGACATTTTTTCTCACCAAGAGGGACGTTTTCTCATGCCGAAAACCTGGCAACACTGGACGTTACACTGGTGCAATTGCAAGAGAGAAATGCCAAAACGTGAGCAAGAATGGAAGAAGAAAAAATGTTGCAAGGAAAACGTAAACAAGTTGCACATGTGACGTCATGCAAACAACGATTCTGTCAAATTCGTTAAGAGAGGAATAGCGGTCNAAAACATGATGTTGGCCTTTTAAGACGTAATTTTAAGTGCACGCACCCCACGACACAGTGAAAACACGTCCACTCGCAACGAACTCACATTTATTATTTTGTTATTCTGTTTCGGACTGGTTCGATTCTGCACTACCATGTGCACTACCATGGGATAATAGAGTAGCTACTTACATAGGAGTCGGTTTTGGTAGCGGTTCAAAAGTAGCGATTAACTCCAGCAGTACTGGAGGGTATGTACTCTTACGTATACATAATCATATTTGAACAGTCAAATACGTGCGTAATAAGATTTTGAATGAAAATATTATTTTTAATACGAACATATTAAAACTCTAATCAAATATAAGCTATTCATTTTTACTATGCATTATTTCCCTCAGTGTATATACCGTTATTTCTACGACAGAAACCGAATTAGTTAATTACAAAAATGAATCTGTCGATAGGTTTGGAATTTTATGTTTTAAACGCCATACTTATGTTTGAAATCGCTTCATTAGTTCCCGTGCAAATAGGCGTTTGGGTGAAGCTCTAAAAATTACAGCTACAGCATTTGAGCATAGCCTTCATATCGAAATGTAAATGTAAGACGTACTCTACGTCATGCCGAAGTTCCACTAGGCATTGAAATGACAAAAAATGTATGCCATTTAAAAAAATGCCATGTGGAAATGAATTTAATCATAATTTTTTTAATGTAATGACACAATTTTCTTTTAATGCCTGACTTTGTCATTTGTTATTTTTGCCATTTAATGCCTAGTGGAAATCCAGCATCAAAAGCATCTGTGATATGCAGAACATAAGGGTATTCAAACAAAAGGCAACAAAAATCTGTTAAAAGTAAACAAAGGCGGGGTTATTATCACCAAATCATTGTTGAAAATATCAACAATGGCATTACATTAAACAAAAATGACTTTGATTCCCTTTCAAGTTTGCATTTTTCTCCGTGTAGATATTTTAATAATGATCCATAGAAAAAATAATGGCGATAGAGACAATAAGGGCTATATTCCAGTTATTTGATATACTTACACCAAAGACTTTTATAGCTGCCAATTGATAAATCGGTTATATAGCTTGAGAAATAATATCTTTAAAGGGACTTTTAACATTTTTGCCCTGCTTTATTACAGAAATACTCCTTTGGACATCGTGCTAAATGAAATTTATTTATTTTGTTAGGAGCTTATGAAAATATGTACATATGTACATATCGCACACCGTCTTCAAAAGAGTCACAACTCAAAATTTGGCATTTTTGAAATTATGCTCTAAAAATGTACACAGAGTTTTTATTTACCTTTCAGCAACAGCTGGAGCAAATTTTTGTTATAATTTGTTTAAAAAACCTAAGGTAAAATCGCCCTTGCCCATATAGTTTTTTCGCATTTTCTGACGAACGTATTATTTTGAGTTGTGACTCTTTTGAAGACGGTGTGCGATATGTATGTGTTACATCTCTAAACCCAAATGAATAATTTATTTCACTTATACATAAGTACTCGTGGCTTCCGCAAATACTTAATATTCAAATTGGATGTGACGGTCTAGTTTACAGTTTACCCCCCGTGCATCATCATCGCCACAAATTCCCAATTTCCGCATTGCTACAAATTGCGAATTGTCTGTTAATTAGTCTCACTTTGGAAATAAGCTGCAGTAATTAAGCGCACTTCATCATACCCTGCCCAACAGATTCCACCTACTGCTACCAGAGGCTTTGCAAAGCCACCAAGTAGTTAATCAGGCAACGAAACGTGAGCACACATACACGCTCCGGTTTACTAACAGAGAGTCTCTCCATCTCTACATTTAAATGTATTCCCAGGACAGAATTTGCAGATTTTACGTAACTTGCTCATTTTTCAGTCTTATTGAATGACTTTTGGTAATATTTAAGGGAGAAATAAGCAAGGAAGTAAATAGCGGTAAAGAAAGCTAAAGAAAATGCATTTTAACTTTGGAATTCTAATTAACAAAAGAGTCAAACCGTGCAAAATTTTTTACTTTCGGTTAGAAGCTAACAAAAACAATTGAGTAATTAGTACAGGTATTACAAGAAGATATATATTTATATACATATGTACTTATATGTTTTCGTAAGGCATAACAGATTAAGTCGGGAGGTTGACTTGAGTATAATGTACCATTTGCAGCTTGCGATTGCGAATCCAGCACTTGCCATTAAAAACCTTTTGCAAATGAAAGCGAAAGAAATAATACTGGTGCCGGCAACTCTCTGTCAACATTCCTATCAAGTATCATAAATAATTCGTGGTGTTTAAGTAATAAAAGTGATGGTGCATTATAGTAAAGCCAACCTCCCGACATAAGCTGTTATGATATATCTAAATATGTACATAGATATGTGTGTTTAAAATGTGTACAAGTATGTTCTGGCAAAATATACCTGAAGAATATTTCAGATTAATAGAGGTAAATGTGGAAATCTAATCCAAAGTTGTGTTTGCTNGTGTTTAAAATGTGTACAAGTATGTTCTGGCAAAATATACCTGAAGAATATTTCAGATTAATAGAGGTAAATGTGGAAATCTAATCCAAACATACTGCTCCTCGACACAATTCGATGCCATCAGCACAAACACAACGAACAATACGCATACGCCCAGTGGACCCGAAGCGCTATGATCTCCCAATTTAATATTATAATTGCCACAATTATCGTTCTCATGCCATTTACCGTGCAATTGCAGCGACGTCAACAAAAACTCGAACAACGGCGGACCAACGGGATGGCCCAAGGACTGAAGGAATCATACACATTTGCCCTCACGCACATGCATACACATACAGAAAATCTCGAGAAGAGAGAAAAAAACCCTAACTGTGGAATACGGCAATTTAATGTAATTACCACTGTGGAAGCAGTGATGACAACATCAACTTTAGCAACCTTAAATTAGAGCCAATGCCTATTCCGCAGTACTTGGCTTTTGGTAGAAAGTGCGAGTGCAAAGGACAATATATTTAGCTCCTCCTCCAGACTGAGNTACACATTTGCCCTCACGCACATGCATACACATACAGAAAATCTCGAGAAAAGAGAAAAAAAACCCTAACTGTGGAATACGGCAATTTAATGTAATTACCACTGTGGAAGCAGTGATGACAACATCTACTTTAGCAGCCTTAAATTAGAGCCAATGCCTATTCCGCAGTACTTGGCTTTTGGTAGAAAGTGCGAGTGCAAAGGACAATATATTTAGCTCCTCCTCCGGACTGAATTTCAACGCCTATCTGCTGCGCACTCTCTCACTCTATTGTTTGCAATATGCTGAGAAGACCGCCACTCAGTGAGTGTTTTAGCGCCTGCGCACAAATTAAGCTTCTTCCCATACCCTCCCATTAAATTTTGGTGCGAGCATTATAGTAGCTCTTTCGTGGCAGTGACAATTTGTCGCGCGTTGTACTACAATGGTGGTGCACAATGGCCATTATCGAATTATGTATGAAATTTTTTTGGCTACTACATCTAACCGAACAACAAGACCTTAACAGAGAACGACAGCAGGAGCAACCAGCAACCACCCCACCACTTCTAGCATCCCAGTTGTGGCAGCGAAGCCCCAATCTTCATGTCCACTTCCATAAAGCTTGCCGATATGTGACTGTTTTCTCCATCTGTCTGTCTGCGAGTGCAATTCTAATGGCGCTGCTGATGACCGTAATGCCGCTGATGACGATAATGATCACTTTTCGAAATTAATGGCACAAGTTTTTCGTTTCATCTCCATTTGCTTGCAACATATGTATGTATGCATGTATTTACCCACTCAGAAAAAGGCATTTCCTTAAAACCAGAAACCAGTTTCCTTATTTTAGAGTTACTGTTATTCCCTTAATATTATGAAAAATTTACTANGCACAAGTTTTTCGTTTCATCTCCATTTGCTTGCAACATATGTATGTATGTATGCATGTATTTACCCACTCAGAAAAAGGCATTTCCTTAAAACCGGAAACCAGTTTCCTTATTTTAGAGTTACTGTTATTCCCTTAATATTATGAAAAATTTACTAAATTTAAGAAGTTTTTCCTCATCACGTTCGCTACCAAGCGTATTTAAGCAGTGCGTCATCACAGACCAGGTAGAATTTTATTTGTTTTTATCTAGTGTTGTGGGTTTTGGTTGTCATTGGGTATCTCAGAAACTCAAATTCATAATAAAACTAATTGTTTACATAAATAGCGGCAAATCAGATGCACTTGATAGTAGTTGGTTGAATAAGGAAAACGAATTAGCAACAATAGTTTNAAATAGCGGCAAATCAGATGCACTTGATAGTAGTTGGTTGAATAAGGAAAGCGAATTAGCAACAAGAGCTTATGGGATGAATATAGCTCAGTGGTTAAAGATTCTGACTTTGAACATCAATTACGCAGGTTCGATCCCTGCTGAAGTCTAGAAAAAAAGAAGTCTGATGAGGAGATGTGGTGATCTACGAAATAGCTGCTATAACTTCTACCGCTTAGACTTTGTTTCTTTTTCAATTTTTCCTAATAAAACAATCGTTGCACAAAGCANTACCGCTTAGACTTTGTTGCTTTTTCAATTTTTCCTAATAAAACAATCGTTGCACAAAGCACAATAAAAATATTAAAAGTAATTGTTTTAAGCCTGAGACATATTTGTGCCGCTGGTCTATAGAGATATTTTTCGGCATAGACAAGGATTACATTTATGTGATAGGCTAAACTTCAGGGATTTATCTAACTCAGTTTTATTCAAAAATACAAAGCTTACATAAAATTAAGTCTAGGTGAAAACGCTATAGCATTATGGCTTATTTTGGGCGTGAAATTCTCTGAAACATGGCTCAATACTTGGACTTTATGTTCAAATTTATTATGTTCAAACAAGCCTAAATATATGTACTTACCGTCCTCTGAGTAATTATTTAACTATGAAGCTAATTTAAAGTCGGTAAAGACGTTCACATGTGCACTGTAAATAAGCATAACCTCATACTTTACAGGTAGCTGTAATTCCGAGACCACTTGTCACAAACGTGTGCCAGACCTTCCTATAGACCATACTGCATCCAACAACCCGCTATCGCAGACGGCGGTGAATGTAGGTATAATTTAATTAAGTTGGACCGGCGTCACATATTTTTGTCGGCAGTGTCACGTGAAAACCTAGCTGACACATACATGTGACGCCGGGTAACGAACGTGTAAATTCAGCTTCATGCTAAAAATAGTGCGTCATTAATTTGAGGAAGTAAATTTCCCCAATATAAGTAACAATTTTGTCAGTTCTGTTAAGACGAAGTTAATTGCTTTCCTGGCAAATGTTGGCTGTGGCGTCGCGTCAAGACTACTGATTCTGGTTCTGAGAACGCAGGTTCGAGTCCGGGTGGAGATAGGTAGAGTAAGGTAAGTCAATTATTTCAATTCAAGTATAAATTTACAAATTGTAAAATCAATTTCATATGCAAAACCCTAAATACTCACATACCAAAAAATAAAAAATAAATGACATCAATTTTTTATAATACAATTTGAGAACTACAATAAATGAAAAAAATAACAAAAACATTAAAAAAGAAATTTCCTGCTCTGTGACTCGAACCTTGCATCTCACGACTAGCACTCTAGAGCTTTGCTCTGTCGGCCATTCCGACTGTTTGAGCATCGCAAGCAAAATTACATACACTGAGGGAAATAATGCATAGTAAAAATGAATACTTTATA
>NW_016176169.1:0-5190 GCF_001687245.7 Rhagoletis zephyria
CCGCATAACTTTGGACCACGTCAACCGATTTCGATAATTCTTTTTGCATCGGAAAGGTAGTGTCTCAGAGGTGGTCCCATACTAATCTGGTTAAGATCCGATCAGTGGATCGTGAGGTATTCAAAAATAATACAAAAAAATGTATTCAAGAACTAAGTTTTCTTAGTTCTTGAAATCAAAAATTTCAAGACATTTTAAAATATAAAGAGAAATCAAAATTCAATGAGAAATCAGGGGTTTAAAAATAAATCAAAAATGTAAAGGGAACCAAAAATTTTATGATGAATCAAAAAATTAATGGCAAATCAAAAATCTAATAGGAAATCAGAAATTTATTGAGAAATCAGAAATTTAGTGAGAAATCGGAAAATTAATGAGAAATAAAAATTTTAAATGAAAATTAAAAATTTAAGTGAAATTAAAAGTTATAAAAAAAACAAACAGAACGTTTAAATAGAAATCGAAAATTTAAATAGAAATCAAAATTTTTATCAAAACCAAGGCACATTCAGCAAGGTTGATGTGACATTTCAGTCGAGCCATCTCATATCTGACTGTAATGTCAAAAAATGTAAACAAAAAAATTAACCCTTTGTTAAGCATTTACCATATTTGATAACACTCAATATCTTTGAATTTAAAGCTTTTTAAATATGAAAATTATTTAAAATATCATTAGAACCGCAGCAATTTGCCCATCGTTGTCGCTTCACTTGAAAATTAGGATGTTTAAAGTAACGAACAAGCTGGCTTTTGTCAAACACAACATACCGCCCGTCATTCCTTTTCATTTTTCAGTTCACACTTCAAAATTAAAAATTTTAATTAATATATTAAAATTTTGAATAGTATAGCGTTAAGAGTTGACCTTTTAAGCGCAGTTTAAAAGAGAGAAATGTCGAAATCACTTCTACCTTGTTATGCCTTGATGAGAAATCAAAAATTTAATGTGAAATAAAAAATTTTATGAGAAATCAAAATTAAATGAGAAATCGAAAATTTAAAGAGGTCAAGAATCTAGGAGAAATTCAAAATGTAAAGAGAATCGAACAGTTCAAGAGGAATCTAAAATGTAACATAAAAAAAAATCAATGAGAAATTAAGGATTTTAAAGAAATTAATTCAAAGAGAGATTAAAAATTTAAGTTGAAATCAAAAATTTTAAGTAAAATAAAAAATTTAATGAGAAATCAAAATTTTGATGAGAAATCAAATATTTGATGAGAAATCAATATTTTAATGAGAAATCAATTTATACGAATATACGATATATATATACGAATTTAAAACACTGTATCTAAAAGTGTATGTGACACTAGATACTTTCATTTATAAAAAAAAAATATAAAAAAATAAGAGTCCTAAGAATTTTTAATAAACTAAAAGAAAATAAAAAAATATATAAAAAAGTTATACCACAAACAAAACAAATTTTATTCAACAATTTCGAAACCCAAAAAATCCGTTTTAAAATCAAAAACCAAAAATTATAAATCAAAATATTTATAATATACGGTGCCATAATATACATAAATATTATAAAATAAATAAAAATAAGAATTAATGTTAAAATAATATTAAATAATTAAACATTTAATGAAAACATAAACGTACATACATACATACATGTTATGAAAGTTATAAAGCAGGCAGTTATTTTTTACTAAAGATAAAAAAAAAAATTTTGTTTCAATTAAAAAGATTTATATTTAAACGAGATACAACTCAAAAATCAGAATCATAAATATGCTATGCTATACTGTTGTAGTTAGAGAATACATATAATAATGAAGAAAAAAATATTTGCAAAAATTGGAATTAAACGAATGGATTTAGGCAAAACAATAGACCTATTTTTTAAAGCTTTTATTTCTTTGAGTTGTGTGTGTTTTGAAGATAATTTTTTTTCTAATTTTGTTCACTACCACTTTCAAGCGCCGCAACACGAATTAGCCAGTGACTAGAGAGAAATTTGTGCCGCGTCAAAAGGCAGATGATGGAGTGAATCAACAATTAAAACGAAGGCGATTACAAAGTGTTACAAGGAAGAAAAAACAAGCAAGAAAAAAACATTAATACAGTTGATACGCAAACTGCCAGCTGCTGCTGGTGACAAATATTTGGTGCTGGCTGCGCCTAGGGTTACATACTACAATTCTCCCCTACGGTTGCACGTGTTTTTCCTTTATTTTAGTGGTAGTTTTTCCTACTTTGTATCTAAATGTTCAGCAACAGCCACGCCTCCCAACGACTTGCTTCGTTTCAACACCGATCAACCTTTGCGCATTGACCTAAATTTTGAACGACTTTGGATAAAAAAACAAAAAAAAGTTGCGTATGCGCATATGCACTTGACTCGCATTACTGATATGTAAAGGTTCATACTTGCATGGACGTATTGTATTTGATGCGAACGATACTTTCCATATACAAACATATGTATGTATGTATTTATAAACACACAACTATTCAAGCATGCTTGGCGGCCGATAGGTATCCATTGAAAGTGAGTCGTTGCGCACGCGCATATGTTCCAACAATCGAAAGTTAATTTGGCCAAAAAAGTGAGTGCTGTTCGCTGTTTGCTGTTGTTTTTGCCTATGTATAATTGAATATATTTAAATCTTTGTGTTTTGTGTTTTGTGCATATGTACTTCCCCTTCCTTTCTGCCCCCCTGCTAGCAATTCATACGCTTATTTGGAGCTTTCAATTTCATTATGTCTCATTTACGCTTGCCTAATTAGCTTCTTAACCTTTGCCTCAAAACAGTTTTGGCTTTTCGTCCGCTTTTGGCAAGTCATTTAGCGGGTTATTCGTTGCATGCCTTATTTTTTTCTACTTAAGTAACTAGTTAAGCAATATCATTAAAGTCGTTAAGTATAAGGAAATGTCGAACCGTCAAGCAAATAAACCAAGCAAAGTGCAATTTTAATGTCAGTAGCATCAAGTAGTTAGACCAGAATCAGCTTAGAAACGTGTGATTAATAGTGAAGAGCGATTTGAGAGCGAGAACAAAAGATGCCTACCGATTGAAACCCCACTCTTTAAGCGATATACGTAAACATTTCGTTCGCATCATGCACTTCCATGCAATTCTCAAATGGTGAATGAAATAATTTTCTAAAAGTATGTTAGATATGTCTACATACTATGTACATACATATTTATGTATTAGTGATGGGCGAAATATCAAGTTTTCAGTATCAGTGAAAATAGTAATTGCGATTTTTAAATCACAGTGATTTTTTATGGCCATTGCGACCGCTAGTAACCGCTTTTAATAAACTGAAAACTGTATGTGCCAAAGCCTTTAGTCATTTTACTAGTGTCCGGCCGAATTGGAATTTTGGCCGAAGCCGAAGCCCAATATTAGGTACTATTCAATATTCGGTCGAACACCGAAGCCAAAGCCGAACATTAAAATTAATTTTTACGTTTCAAAAGTAATAAGTCTGATATTTTTATTTCGTATCTAACAAATTATTTTATTATTTTTTATATGAAAGGAACACCTTACAAACATACATACATAGTTGAAAACAAAAACAAAAAAGTTCAGCTTTAAAGTTAAAAGCATTTTAAAGATTTGAATAACCTCCATTGATTTTGTTTATATATTTCCTCTATTGATTATATTTATTTATATATTCCTCTATTAATTTTGTTTATATATTCCTCTATTAGTTTTTTTATACATTCCCCTATTAAACTTTTTTATATATGTATTTCTATATTATTTTTGTATATACATATATTCCTCTTTTAAATTTTTGTATTATTATATTTTTCCCTTTTTTAGTTTTTAATCGACTTCAAAAAAGGGAAGGGGTTATTAATTCGTCGGAATATATGTATTTATTTATGTATGTTACCGCATAGCTTTGGAGCACGGTAACCGAAACGGTAAATTTTTATATGAGAATTGAAGTCGGTTGTGTTTTTTGCTTAAAAATTAGTTGCTTATTAACACCCAAATTCATAACAAATAAAGATCATAACTGCTTTATAAATCGAAAATTTGTATAAAAATGTCACTTTATAGGGGTCTTTAGATCTACTTTATTTTTTATGTATTAGGCCATTATATTTTTCGTTTTGTCATTTTTGAATTCATTAGTTAATCTTATTTTGTTATTTTATCATTTTATGATACATATCATAATTTTTTGTTGTTTAAAACTGCATGTTTCAAAAATATATTTTTAATTTATCTTATTTTATTATATTTTTTTTAATTTTTTTAATCATATCTGTAAATTTGTTTATATTATGTTGCTCTTATTCCTTGTTATTTTTTACTTTGTTATTCTTTTACTTTTTAATGCTTATATTTTTTTATTCTTATATATTTCTCTAATTCTTATATATTTTTTCTAATTCTTATATATTTATTTTAATTCTTATATATTTTTTTATTTCCTATATTCATTATACTTTTATTTTTTTATTTTTGACTCTTTAACTTTTTTATTTATTTTTCTATCCTTTAATTTTATTAAATGTAATTTTATTTATTTTTTTTTTTCGTTCATTTTTATTAATTTTTTATATTTTTTTCTTTTACTTTTTATTACTTTTTTCGTTAATCTTGTATTTAATACTTTATTTTTGTATTATTTGTCTATTTATTCTTTTGTTTTTTATTATCTATTTTTCTTTATTCGTTTATTTTTTATTATCTATTTTTTCTCATCAGACTTCTTCAACTGGGATTCGATCCAACGACCGCAGCCGCAATGTAAAATGTGTTTTGAATTTTCATTAAAAACGGCCTCAAGCTCAATAAAATTGTTGAATATCTTTGTTATAAGGCTATAAATAAAAAAAAATTATATTTTACTTTTTTATTCCTTTAATACTATTTTCTTTATTCTTTTATTTTCTTTTTATGCTTTACTTATATTATTTCTTTCCTTTTTATTGTTTTTCTTTATTTATTTATGTTTTTATTATTATTTTTTTATTCGATTATTTTTTCTTTATTTTTCTCTAATTTTATGTACATTCTTTTTACCTTCCTATTGTTTTTATGCTTTTGTTTTTTCTTACACCATTATACTTTTCTTATTTTGTTTGGATTTTCGTTATTAATTTTTTTTTCTTTTACTTTTTATTACTTTTTTCGTTAATCTTGTATTTAATACTTTATTTTTGTATTATTTGTCTATTTATTCTTTTGTTTTTTATTA
>NW_016176169.1:5881-9431 GCF_001687245.7 Rhagoletis zephyria
AATTTCAAAATCAAAAGTTATCAAAACAAATTCTATGGGACTGAGAAATATTATTTTCTACTTTTTAGTCCATTTATAAAAGCGTTGTATATTAAAAAGTTTTTTTTTATATTATTTATTTTCTTTTTATGCTTTACTTATATTTTTTCTTTCCTTTTTATTGTTTTTCTTTATTTATTTATGTTTTTATTATTTTTTTTTATTCTATTATTTTTTTTTTTCTCTCTAATTTTATGTACATTCTCTTTACCTTCCTATTGTTTTTATGCTTTTGTTTTTTCTTACACCATTATACTTTTCTTATTTTGTTTGGATTTTCGTTATTAATTTTTTTTTTGCATTGCCACTATTTCTTTTAACGGCCTACTTTTGTGTATTTTTGCGTCTAAATTTTTCCAAAATCTTTCCTTTTATTAACTTGTTTGTTTGGCGGCTGCTGTGGTGTAGTGGTTAGCAGTGCGCGCTTCCTCTCCGCAGGGCCTAAGTTCAAGCCCTGGTCAAAGCAACATCGCAAAGAATATAGAAAAAAGGCAAGAGCAAACCTTCGAGTTTATTTCTGCCATTAAGTTTCTCATAAAAATACCATCGCCGTTCGGAGCCGGCGTTAACTGTAGGTCCTTCCCCTCTCGGCCAAACACTAACATATGTGTAAGCGCCAATCTATTATTATTATTTGTTTGATATTCCTATATGGGCCTCTTAATCTTCGCTTAATTGTATTCACTCTACTCAAATCGTCTAGCAAAATCAGCCACACTAATTTGCCATAAAATTTTATTTTCTTTTACTGCTACGGAGATTTTGTGTTGGCGTTTTTTTAAGACTTTCTTAATATTAATCTCAGTTGCCACTCCATACTTTGACTCAAGTAAATATTTATGTATGTATATTTTTTTGTTTACCGAGAAATTGTGCCATTAAGCAACTTTCACTAAATTAGGAATTGTGTGCGACTTCAATTTAATCTATTCTTCTGCAGTGGATATGCATTTAAGCAAAGATGGCCATGAACATTTGTATCTCTTTTGAATTTCTAATTGGCAATGGCTATTGCCAATTGACAAACATCGCTAATGAATTTAAATGAGGTATTAAATGGGGATAGATAATTGTAGCTTTCTCTGGAATATATATCTTTTTTGAAAGAATTGAAGACGACAAATAAGAAGTTTCAATCGATTTTGAAATCTTTATGAGATTGACTGAAACAGAACTCTGTGAAATTTAATTCAATTTTTGATTTAGGGAAAATAGCTGTTGCTATGATTTTAGCGGCCTTCAATACGAATCGCTTATATTCGACGTTAAAGAACGTTATTGTGACTTTTCATAAAAAGTGGACTTAGCAGCTTTTTACTCTTAGCAAGCAATATACAAAGCAAAAAGAAAATTCGTATTAGTAAATTACGTGTACTGAGAGAAAAATGTAAAATTTACCGGTTGCAGCAGCGTCCGCAGCAGAATAAAAAACTAATTAGATAAAAACCTCATGATTAAAAAAATAAATAATAAATTAACTAAATCTAGATTTGAAAATATTGGATAAATTTAATCATTGCAAAAAAAAATGATTTTAGAAATGCCTTTTAAAACATCAAAATATACCAACATTAAAGAGAAAACCATTTAAACAAGTATATATAAAATTAATTAAAAGTAGCCGTAATAATTAAGAAACTAATCATTAAAAACATCATTTAAGAAGTACATATTATTAAAAAAAAAAAACATTTAAAAGAAGAGCATATTTTAAAAATTATATGGACATTGACATATATGTATGTATGTAGTTGAAGATATAAGTATGCAACAAAAATTAAAATAAGAAAAGATAAAAATAAGAATTAGAAACTTAAATGATAAAATAAATGTAAATAAATAACAGCAAAAAACAAATTTAAATAAGCATTGCCCGGTTGCACCAAACAATTTTAAATTTATCACCCATTTTAAATTTGAACGGTCTGATAAATTTTAAAATTGATTGGTGAAACTGGGGATAGGAAAGTTAAAAAAACATATTAACTTCAAAAAAAATTTTTTTTTAGTTAAAAAAACAAAAAAGTTAAAAAAAACCCAAAAAAAATAAAGTATTAATAAACAATAACAAGATTCCGTCCTTTTTGTCTTTCTCTGTTTCACACATAATTGAACTGAACATATGAAATTTCGTATTAAAAACTTTTATTTAATAAATAAATTAAGATGCAACTACCATAATTTTCAATAAACGATAGCGTTTTATACATAGTTTAAAAACGAAATTTGAAATTATATAAAAATTTCAAAATTTTGTTAAACTATTTTATTTAATTCATTGGTATTTTCGGTATTTTTTATTTAAAAATATTTTGACAAATTTATTTATTTTATTTTTCATAAAGGAAATTGAAGAAACTTTTATTTCATTCTTTAACGCTTTATAAGCTTTGACGGCAATTATGTATATTTCTGTTGTTTACGAAAAATAAATTAAAGAATGTATGTATAAAGAAGACACTTAATAAATAAAATATTTTAACAGTTTATTATAAATACACAGAGTTAAATAAACATCTGTGTACTATCGAAATTTTAAGCTTTTTTAAGAGATTCAACTTATCTATTTTTAATAATTTACTACAACTTTCGTTTTGCCATTGGAAATAAATCGTGTATTTTTTATGTTTTCCACTGTACTCGATATAAGTACTTTTAATTTTGTATCTTCCAGCCCGTAGATGTATTCTAAAGCTAAGTGTACACGGTAGAGAAAAAACGCGAGATTTAGACAAAAATCTCGCTAGAGACGTGTAAACACTCAATAGAGCTCTACGAGAGACTCACCACAAAGTATATGTGAGAGTTATTTAGCCAGACTTTTTCGCCGTGTACACAGTCCAACGAAGCTAGATCGAAAACTCTACGACAACTCTACGCTCTATTTAGCAAGCTAAATATACCTTTTGCTCTACGGAGACGTATGGTAAAGTCTTGATAAAGAATTTATTAACAGTTTGTTAAATTTTGAAATGGCTACGACATTACGACATTCGATACAAGCACTTTAGGTACATTAAGAATGTATCGGGAATCATTCTCTTATTTTCATTAGTATGTCAATGGCTTTTCCAATAGCGTTCTTCCTTTGCAAAGGGGCATAATTATTGGTTAAAACATAAGGGGTATTCACAGGTGATCTGGTTCTCTGGTCTTTGCTTAGCTTAAAAGACACCCGAATATCTTAAATAAATAATTAGTTACTATTCCTTTTTGCAGAACCACTTAAATTTAAATAAAAAATATATTAACAAATTTTTAAAAGAGATAAAATACATGTTAAACAAATTGTATATAAAATATATTAATATCAGTATTAATTTGAAATTAAAACTGTTAATTATTTTTTTTAGTTAAAACTTTTATTTAGCTGTTTTTAAAGCATCGTTCCCTGCAATGGCTGATATCACGCGCTGTGTTTCATTGTAGTTTTACAATCATGCCCACGAAATATGCCCAGCAATAATTGCCGCATTGTCTAATTATTTTTTTGTTTTTTTTTTTTTTTTTT
>NW_016176170.1:0-9430 GCF_001687245.7 Rhagoletis zephyria
AGTTCGTTCTGCATCCCGTTTTCTATAGTTCCGAACCATTTCTAAATTCATCAATTTAGATATAGATTTCTAGTGAAAATTAGTTTTTTAAAAGTACCACTTTTCGCCGATTTTGGACTGGTAGGGATTTAGTTCCTATCGGACTAGTTCATTTTTGGCGATAAAGATCTAGTACGGAACTACAAATTTGGTTCACCAGTTCGCGGTTTCCCTGCAGGGTATGTACATATGTATGCATGTGTCCGTGCACATACGCACACCACTATAGCTTTATATAAACTCCCTCGGGTAAGCAACAATACTCTTTCGTTTATACACAACAAGCACAGCGAGGTCACTTGCAAAAAAATATCCTAACTGTAATTTAACTCTCCAGTTACATTTTAAGTGGTTTGAAGTAAAGAAATCCGAGAAATTCAAAAGCAGGCATTTTGTGAGCTTTGAATGAGAATACATGTACATGTATATACACATATATATGTGAATATATAAGTACGTATGATTTTATAATGGGTCACAAAAACAAATTTGGAATTACCCTCCTCAATTTAAGACAATATTTTGGAATGAGTTTGGATTATACAAATTCTCATCTTTGTCCATTCCAAAAACAATCAAAGGCGACTTCTACCGCTTAGACTTTGTTGCTTTTAAATTTTTCCTAATAATCAATTGTGGAACAAAGCTGAATAACAATATTTAAATAAAATGTTAATAAGCCACAATAAATTTAACAATCAAAAGGGAGATTTCTCAACTATTTTATTTATGTCGAATTCAAAATGTTTTACTGGGGGCGGAAATAACAGACTTCCTTCCTTTGACCAGTTTTGACTATACATATTTCTTGTGTTTATTTTTTATACAAAAGACATCATATAAATCCACATTTCAAACTTTGTACAAAAATTATAAAAATTAAAATAATTTCAAGCTTTCTATTCATAATTAAAAAAGCATCTTTCGTAGGCGGTTTTATAGCCCACTCAATTTTAGTACAACAAAGTGCAAGATTGAAGAGGCTACAAAATACCGTTGACTTTAAATATTCTTTTTTATTTATTTTTTTTTTTGCTGACAGTGTCACCCATTTTTCCGCAAAATATGAGCAGTACTTCTAATAAAATAAAGCCTTAAATTTATACAAACAAATTTGGACATTTTAGAGTAAAATAAAAGCAATTGTGATAACTTAGAGGATGGTTTCGTGTGCAGAAGTGGAACACTTTTGACTGCCATTCACTTGGGAGTGGCCAGAAGTGATTCTTGTGCGTACGGTTCAAATCTCACCTCACAACGTCCGGATATTTATATCCACGTTGTAGCAACCAAACACCCGTTTGGGAGCGAGCTAAAGTGAGAAAGCGTAAAACTTCGCGTGCGCTGGGTTTGGGTCCCGCCCCGTTAAAACCCCGCCCAATGAAAAACAAAAAGCAGCCTCAAATGAGACCCCCTTTTTCTGACGACGACAATGGCGAACGAGGGTATGCACCTGGAATATCCGGACCCTTAATGGGGAAGGTGCCTCTGCCCGGCTGGTTGGCGATTCCAATGCCACAGTGGGCAAGGAAGGGACCTTTGGCGCCACTGCGATGTGTGATATTGGTATCCCCGCGAACTAATACGGTCAGCTTTGTCAGAATTGAGAAGGACCTCTCCAAGCCGTTTGATATCAAACATGTGATTTCTTTAATCTGATGTTGGAGAAGATAATAAGATCCGCAGAAGTGAAACGCTCAGGCTTAGTACTTTAAAAGAGCGTGCAATTGCTGGCGCATGCCTACGACGCGAAATTATCGGTAAAAACAAGGGCCACATACGTCTGTTCTGCCTACTCGGGATTGGATAGAGAAGCAAAACGAATGGGTCTGGTGGTGAACAAGGACAAAACGAAGTATCTCCTGTCATCACACAAACAGTCAGAGCATACGCGACTAGCCACATACTTCACTGTTGACAGTTACAAGCTTGAAAAAGTAGACGATTTCGTTTATTTGGGAACCAGCACTAACACCAGTAATAATGCAAGCCTTGAAATCCAACGCAGAATCACTCTTGCCCACAAGTGCTACTTTGGACTGAGTTAGGCAATTGAAAAGTAAAGTCCTCTCTCGTCGTACGAAGGTCACGCTCTATAAGTCACTCTACATGTGCTGGTGCTGGCGTGGAGGCATGGACAATGAAAACATCTGATGAGGCGGCTCTTGGAGTTTTCGAGAGAAAGATTATGCGGAAGATTTTCGGACCTTTACGCGTTGACAACGGCGAAAATCGCAGACGATTTAATGAGAAGCTGTATGAGCTTTACAACGATATAGACATAGTGCAGCGAATTAAAATTCAGCGGCTCCGCTGGCTTGGCCATGTCGTTCGAATGGACGGAAACGCTCCTGCTATGAAAGTATTCAACGCGGGACGCGATGCTGGTAACAGAGAAAGAAGAAGGCCTTCTCTGCGTTGGAAAGACCAGGTGGAGAAGAACTTGGCTTCACTTGGCATTTCCAATTGGCGTCAGTTAGCACAGAAGAAAAATGACTGGCGTGCTGTTTTGGACTCGGCCAAAATCGCTTAGGCGGTTACAGCGCCAATAAAGGATAAGAAGATAACTTAGAGACGAAATTCGCGAAAAAAATCAAATCAGCTGCTTTTCTGCTGCTATGTGTTGATTAAGTATGGCTTGTTTCACACTGAATATTTCGTCTATAGTCTAGTCTACTTTCTATTCATACTCACAAAAACCCAGTTTTGATACTCAACTTTACATCTTCAGAAACCATCTAAAATGTAGATTTTGTATATGTATCCCTAATTTACTTCAATATATAATTTCATATTCCAAAATCTACAAAACGGCGTCGAAATACCCAACACCGAATACGTCAAAAATGCAGGACATCAAAAGAAATACATTTAGCGGCCCGTAAAAAATAAAAGATTACCAGGACGATTGAATAAAAAAGAGAACTGTCCCGTACAATATAGGATGGATGGTCATCGTAGCTATGGACTACGTGACACTAAATTCAAGTTTTCATCAAATAGTTTTTGACATAAAATAATTTAGAATAAGTATTCCTTAATGTTGAGCTACAGATCTGCCATTTTATTTGGAATTGGCAGGTTGAGCCAGATATAAAAAATTCATTGGCAACTAAAAGGAATCATGGGGGAATTTGAAATTAAAGATATATACCAAATGTTCAACTATTTTTGTCCTGCCAGTCGATTTCGATTTACACATTACCAACGCACGATCGAAACATCTTGAAGACGAAACAAATGTTCGTTTCGATATAGAAATACGAATTTTGTAAATAATGTACTCAAATAAAATAACGGCGGTGCACGCCCATACAAAGCCTTCTAGTTTACTTACATATGTAGCTACTTACACCAGCGCGAATTTTTCGTTTGCCATGGCGTATGAGTTATAATCATCAAACAACATTAATATCACTGGTTTATGCAAAAATGTTCAATGGATGCCAATATCCAATTTCTATATAGAATTTCTCTGTGATTCTGAAAATCGAGTTAGTTTTTTTTTATATGGGCACGTTTTCGGGATTTTTGCAATTTACCGTTATTCAGCTTAAAACAAAAAGTGCTTCCACTTAATCATAAACCATATATGCATCACTTTCCGTTAGGACTGGTAGTTTCTGACAAATTTATTAATCATTGCAGATTTATTTTATTCTTTTATGAAAGAAAACAAACTTTAACAGAAGACAAATGTAAAAAAAAGCTCTGTGCCAAAATGTGTCATTTTGCAAAGATTTTTTTTTTATGAAATATGAGCATAATAGCGTGTTACTTAGGTGTACATGGCGTATGAGTAACTTTATTTCCTGCTCTTTTTCATATGCAAAATCTTTGCGTTCTTCAATCAAATTCTGAAGTAGGGCGTTGTTGAAAATTTTTGTGAGATAGGACGTTTTCAAACTAGCTGCCGAGATAGGTCCATCTTCCACTCAGGTGACTATATATCATCGCTGGAATAAAGAAACAGTGTAAATGCCGCATACGCTATTGATCGATAATTGTACCATTCAGGGACGTGAACCGGTTTTGAACAGAACCTGTTTTGAACCGGAAAACCGCTTTTTTCTAATAATTAATTTTAATTAATAATTAAATAAACCATTAACCGAACCGAAATTTTCCACAAATGTTTGATCCGACACGAAAACCGAACCACTTTCTATAAAGGTTTAAAGGTTTGTTTCAACCTATTTTCAATAGATAAATGTACCCACTTTTTTCTTTTTGTTAAACATGGTAACACCTACCATATTTGTTTACCATGTGACAATATCAAATGTAAAGGCAACCCATCCCATTTCATACACACTTGACCCTTAACCTTGCGCATTGTTGCACTTGACACTTGACACTTAAACTTGCGCGTTATTTTTTTTTTTTGTTTTTCGAACCTTTGAACCGAACCGACCATATTTGTCATCCGGTTCACGTCCCTGGTACCATTGGATAGACAATCCTTTAACCTATTAGAAAAATCTTTAGTTTTTTTTTAGATATCTTTTTGGCTCACTAATTTATTCGCGATAAACGAATTTGTATAATAATAGTGTAAGTACTACAATTGTTTACAAATAGTGTTTGGTGCACTTTCACTATAAATACGGAAATCCCAACGAAAATATTTTTTTGTATTAAAAAACGTAAAGTATTTTACTTCATTATATTGCTGATAACTTTCACTAATAATTATTATAATATCGTCATTAAGGTGGTCCTTAAATAAGGGAAGCAAATTTTTAGATTACATTTCCTAAGCCTCAGAACCTACATCGATGCTACTATAGTCGAAGATATCACCAAAATGAATATGTTATATCTTTGACTTTGGGTATTAGATGAAAAAAAAATTAATTTTAGTTTTTTGACGGGAAAAAATCTTTCATTTGATTTTTAAGGACCACCCTAATTCACATACATCAATTCATTTCTCTGAATATGCAAATAAAATTTGAAATTAAATAGTTTATCCGCATTACACACTATTCCATTTCATTAAATTTTATCAATTCATTGAAACCTTCCAACAGTTGACATTTAAATTCCCAAGATACAACAGAAGACAAATTTGTAAACAACTTAAATAAATATGTATGTATTTAAGTAACAATATTGTCACACATTTGTCAACAATTACTTTGCTAACAGAGAAATTAATACAACAGACGTATCAGCGTAAGAAAATAAAGAAAGAGCATGTGAAAGGACATAGTCTACATCTACAGCAAACAACAGTACTGACTATGTGCTGCAAACGTAGCCAACGTTGAAAGTTAAAAAGTGTTCAATATTCATTTTAATTACAGGAAATGACAAATTACATAACAAATTGTCTGTCAAAAAGCACGTGAAGACTGGAAGTGAAAATGAAGCTAAAGTATGAAATTTGAACAGACTACGACGCTCTTGATTGGCTGGGGTAGCCTAACTAACGTAACTAAGCATACTTAGTTGCTCCTTCTACTCACTAGTCGCGACAGGTGTGCGCACATTACACTCAACTCAACACGAAGATAAATGATTTTTATGACAATTTAATGAAACTAAAGTTTGATGGGAGGGCAATTTATCATGCGGCGTTGAAGGACGAAATTGAGCAACAAAATAGAAAGTGACTAACTGCAGAGTGGTTATAACCGAGAGATTTTTTTTTTATTATTGCATAGCAGAATTTCGGACAGCTGATGGCTTAATATTGAGCGAATTTGGGGCTGTTATCAAGAGTGCACTTAGTTTATGCAATTGTACAATTTTTTAACTAACGGAAAATTAAAATAGAAGTAAGTTATTAAGAGACGCAAGAAAAATTTTTATAAAGTATACTAGGAACAAAAAATTAGGAAATAATAAAATATCTATGTTTAAGATAATACTCGCAACCACCTCAAATGCAGAGACCACATCGGGAAGGAACTTTGCTAAAAAAAAGTAAAATGCTGGTAAAACTTCTTTTTTATTTTAAAAGCAGTATTTTTTGAGCAAAATAAGCCGATAAATTTGCTCCTAAAAGTTGTCGAAAATTTTCGCGAGAACACATACATTAAAAAACACGAGGAACACAGATAGGTCCCAGGGAACCCCGAAAAAAATAGGAATACTGAAAAGTCCCGAAAATCCCCGAAAAATTTTAAACATTCTGTGAAACCTCCAATAAATCTTAATCGAGTTAGAAAATAATCAACAAATTGCAAAATCCAAAAAGTCTGAGGAAATATAAACCAAAATCCAAATTGAAAATATACCATGAAATCTGGAAAAGTCTCAAAAGTAAGAAAAAAGTCTGAAGAAATGTACACAAGATCCGAAAAAACAATACTTCAAATAATTACCGAAAAAGCATCTCAAAGAATTTCATAAATTCTTCCGAAAAACCTGTTATCGGCATAGACAAATCCTGAAAAAAAATTCTCAAAGTATTGAAAGTTTGTAGAAAAATCACGATAACACCCGGAAATATTACGGGAAAAATAACATGAAGAACCTGTGCTAAAAACATTACTTTAAATCTCGAAATGTTTCTAATAAGTTTAAAAAAAAAAACAATAAAAAATATCATAAGGTCTCGAGAAAGACCCAAAAGACCCCGAAATATCCAGAAAAATGAAGCATAAAGAAAGCAGAGAAGAATGAACTTCACGAAAAAGCTCAAGAATATTTAGGTCTCCGGAGAAAACCCTGATTGGTATAAAAAAAATCCGAAAAACCTGTGAACGTCGCGAAGGTCTCAAAAAAATTTTAAGAGGCCCAACACAAATTCTTTAAACTCGGAAATGTTTCAAGAACTCTCGAAAAAAGCCGAAAAACACAAACATGAATAATACCGCAAAGTTCCCAAGTAATGCTGAATATTATCAAAAAACATCTCGAGAAATCTTGGAAAGCCTCTGCAACAAAATTCTAATCGGCATCGAAAAATACCTGGAAATCCTGGAAAGTATCTCAAAAGAAAATCGCAAAAACTCCCGAATGATTCCGAAAACGGTAGCAGCAGAAAGAGTGGCTAGGCAAAACAGAAGAAAACTACTAAATAAAAGTTCTTGCGATATCGAAAACATATCGAAGAATATCGGAAAACCTTCTGAAAGGGTACTGACCAATATCATGAGGTCGGTAGGATATCTGAAAGACGTAGAAAATAAAAATAGTTAAGACGCCCGAAGGCCCGAAAAATCTGGAAAGGTCCCGAAAAATCCAGGTTAAAACACAAACGATCACGAAATCTAACAAAAGAAATTCCGAATTCTCCTAAAAGTCACGAGGAAAATTAAAACTAACTACAATGAAATGGATTATGATAGTGTCTTCTAAAGTGCGGATCGGTAACTCTTTTAAGGTGTATTCTTTATTTCAAAACTCGCTTTCGCTGAGTAAATATAATAGATGCAGTTCAAAATGTTTGTACCCCATCCTTTAATTAGCTTCCGCACTAAAAATGTATGTATATTTTTCACGTGCACCCGTCTCTTCCTTAAACTCAAAGAAAATTTGACAAATTTCATATCTTTTACTTAGCTATCCTTCCTCTTTAAGTCTCGTTTTTTACTTTATTTTTCTTTCCATTGTGTGTTAGGCATAACATTTATGTTCACTCCCATTTGTCATTTGGCAACGAACCTGTTGCTTACCTGTGCTGTGGCTAGTTGCTTTGACTTATTTAATACACAAAACTGTCTCTTTAATTTTCATGTTTTGCTTATAGTCCCTTCGTAGCTTTTTTTTTTGCAGAATTTACGCATGTTCCTATTTCTTTCGTGCTTGCCTTAATCGTTGGCCGTAAAAGTTTGTCCATTTATCATACTTTATTCCTTCTATTCGCAGAACGTGCAAAAACTTTTTGCACCCTCCTCCAAGCAGCTGGTTCTAGTATCTGAAATTGTTTCCTTTAACTTCATAGTAAATTCTTGCAAAATGTTTGAAAACTTTTATTACTGCTTCCTTTTACTTTAATATTTGTTCAATTATTCATTTCCTTATTTCAAGTATAGAGAATAATTGATTTAAAAAAAAATTGTTAAATTATTTCGAAATGGTTAGCTTACGAATTGAAAGTCTTTGTGAATAAGTATGGAGTATCAAACAGGTGTTCGCAGCTATTCCTTTGGTAATATATGATAGTACAAAGAATCGCCAATAGGTCCCAATATTCAACCCAAATGATTGAGACGAACAAAAGTTTAGAAAATATGTTACCTCGCTCGCTCTGTCGCATACACTCATAAACGAACAATTGTTTTGACCACAACCAATAGATATATTTGAGTTCAATCGATCGAGAATGGTCGCTATATTTGCATGAACGTAATATTACTCGAACTTGATCATTATTGCAGAACTCCATCTCGCTACTTATCATTTCTTGTTCTTTAGTGTTTAAGGAAAAAAAAAAATTTGCCGATGAATTGATAACCTTCTTCATTTTTTTGAAGTGCATTTTTAACATGGCCAAAGTTGCCTAATGTTTTTTATACAGAGAATTGCTGGTAATTTTCTCCCTTTATGATTAGGCTTTAGATATGCTTTTGAAAGTTTCCGAAAAATCACGAAACGTACCGACCAATTATTCCAAAAAATCCCAAAAAATAAAACGCGTCAAATGTAGAAAACTTCTGAAAAAATACCGAGCAGATCTGAAACAATGCCAAAACATAAAAAAGAGGCGATCTAAAATTACCAGAAAAAAAATCTGAACCGTACATTCTTAAAAGAGCCTCAAAATAACCGTATTCTAGCGAATACCCGACATCTGTAGAGGTCAAAGACGACCTATACATGTGGCAACCTTCACAAAAATATTTTCGGCTGCAAGCCTTCTTAAACCTCTTTTTATTTTGACAGCCATATTGCAATATTTACTTTATTTTATTAATTTACTTAAACTACCGCCTTTAAACAGGTGGCAACTCTAAATTTTTGGTCTTTCTATGTTTTAAGTTAGTTCTCTAGAAATACATCGGTGAAAACTGCATTCAATTTCATGAGTTTTTTTCGAGTGATGCGCGTAGTTATACATCGAACCCAGGTGCTCTTCGCAGGCCTGATTAATACCGTACGTATAAAAATTTGCTATCCTACACCAATCGCAAATTCAATTGAACAAAAAAAAATATGAAGACAATAAAAATTACGCATTCTCCAATATTGCGAAATTCGAATGCAATTTAAAATTAAACAAAAATGACTCCCGTCTATTTTCGTTCACGTACAAAATTTCCACCACAAACTTTACTTCATTTCCTCTTCAACCGCTTCCACTCGCATTACAATGAACATAGAAGTAAAATTTTGTTTTATTCGTATTTATGTATTACGTGTAAATTGCGTAGAGCTTTCATCGGCAGCCCATTGCATTGAAAACCGCTCGTGGCTAAATAGCGGCCAACGAAACGAA
>NW_016176171.1:0-3597 GCF_001687245.7 Rhagoletis zephyria
AATAAAAATATTAAAAATAAAATGTTAACAAGCCACAATAACATTGACTGACACATAATAGTATTTCTTTACCAAAGGTAGTGGTGGCAGAGTATCCTGTGGCATAGAACAAACATTAACGTTTATAACTATTACTGTGGTTATGAGCAATAACCGCCCAAGTCGAAAAACCTAAAAACCTGAATTCGAGAAAAAAACGTTTTAATCATTTGGATTGTAATGTTCTCCTTATGGGGAAACCAAAATATTTTCGCCCATAACTTTTTAAGTAGCCCAGCTGGCGAGATGGGGATTTCACGTACGCATGGAATAGGAATCAAAGAATACGATAGCATATATAACTCCATCTATTCTTAAGTCGACTTAGGCGGTTCGGTTATTGCTCGTGGCCACAGATTAATGCTTCCAGCTATTTAATAATTCAAAAATATTTTCTCCATCTAGGATTTCACCTTAATAAATTCTTAAATGGTTTAGGCAACAATGCCCTCCGACCTTCTTCTTCTAGGTATCACTCCATTTTCATCATATTCAGTGATCTTGGCACTTTCCTGCAAGCGACTGAGTGAGAGGAAAAACTGATAAGGTTGACAAAAAGAATAAGATTCATTCGTCGCATATGCCTAGGTATTCGCACGCTCATATGGAGGTACATACATACATACATATATGTACTCGTGCACTATTTCTTCAATTGGGTCCCTAAAAAATTTAGCTAATCCGGTATGACTCCGAGAGCAATCGTAAAGGAACATAGGACTACTTGACCTCCAAGAATACCCGTTTGAGATTAGTTACGTCTAATTAATAGCCAATTGTACCCCAATGGGACTAATTCCAGGATACACTCTTTAGAGGTGAGTTGCATAATTTTTTAGAGGGATAATATAACCGCACATACACGCATAGATACATACATATGTATATTAGGGTGCCCATCGAAAATATTTTTTTTTTTGAAATTTGAAGACCCTACCCCCTAATTTTATTCGTTTTTATGGGAAATATTATTGCTTACATTTATAGATTTTTCAAAGGTCATTTAGAGGTTGCGACCTTTTGATTTAGGTCAGAAAATAGGATTTTGTAGATTTATGAGTTTTCGAATAACTCTTTTTGATTCGATTTCAAAGACCAAGTATGATCTAAATAAAGGATATAAAGGCCTTTAAAATGGTGTATAATAATATAATTATAATAATTTTTATGGGGTAAATTAAAACAAGACCCATATTTCTCTTAATATTTTAAATTCTGACCATCTATAATTTCTACAATTTCGAAATATGGAGTACTATCTAAATATAAGTCTATTTTCAAATAAACTGATACCTCATTTGTTGCAATCGCATAAAAATTGTCGATTTTCAATCTGGCACTTAAGAAGCCTAAGCGCAATGCGTTTACTACATTTGGTTCAGATCGCTCGAGTAGTTTTTGAGATACACATATATCATATAAGTGGGCGGTGCCACCCCCATTTTCCTAAAACTTCTTTAAAAACAATTATTTTGCTTAAGACCGATTATAAATATCACCACACTGCTCAAAAAATCTGAAATTCCGGTACATACAAACATATAAATTGAAGGCCGAATTTAAGTCGCCTAATTTCGACAATTTTCAATGAGGTATTCGTTTATTTGAAAATAGATTTAATTTTAGAAAGTACTCCATATTTTGAAATTCTAGAAATTATCGATGGTCAAATTTAAAAAAATAAGAGAAATATGGGTATTTTTTTAATTTACCCGATAAAACATCCCAACAAGCCTAGTCCGACATTAGATTGTTATATACCATTTTAAAGACCTATGTATCCTCTTCTCATATCATATTTGATCTTTGAAATCGAATCAAAAATAGTCATTAAAAAACTGGTATATCTACAAAATCCTATTTTCTGACCTAAATCGACAGGTCGTGACCTCTAAATGATCTTTAAAAAATGTATAAAATTTGGCAATAATATTTCACGATGGGCACCCTAATGTACATACGGATGTTTATGTAAGCAAGTTGGCTTCGTTTTAAGATGCATTCACTTCTCCTATAATTTGTTAATGAGCATTTATATTTCTAGTTCTGATTTATTGCTGAGCCATCAGTTTATATTAATTTATGCTGGTCTCTGCAGATTAAACACTACTGGCTAAATAATATTTAAAGCATGCAAAATGCATACAAGATTATTGCATTTATTTAAGATTTAATGAAAGGTTTCATGTTGTACAAAACAATTAATAAATATGATTACCAATACAAATCTTTGTGGCATACCCAAATAACATGAATATAGAGGTGAAAATTTATTGCCATGCACATATTTTCCAGAGATAAAATTTAATAATCTTGAATACATGCAATTTAATATTTCTTGTAACAATATACATTTCTTAATTAAACTTCTAGTTAAACCGAAATTCTCACAATTAAGAGAGAAGTAGATGAAATTTGGTACTCAAGTTAGGTTGATATTGCAAATGGGTGAAATCGGACGGTAACCACGACCATCTCCCATATAACGATAATTTACAGAAACCCGAAAACTGCGATAAATCAGCAACTAAGCCGTATTTGTTTCAATTTGTATTTGTTTCAATGGGAGCGGCCATAGTGAAAAGCAAAGCGTACATACACGTTTGTAATTGACGCTATACTCGTCGCTTTGCTCGCCGCTCCACTATGCGTTTAGCCTAATGTGACCAACTATTTCATAGGACAAAGAAGTACAGGTTAGGTTAACGCCGCGAGCCGATTACGAAATTTCGAATGCGGTTAATTTCGATCCCTGAGAGCTCAGTGTTAGTTCAGAAGTGTTAGATTCGCGAAAGTAGGACAGTCTAAAAGAAAGCGTGGAGATGATTCGACTTCATTTTCCTCTTGGCAGCTGATACAAAAGGCATTGGTAGAAATTCCTATTCTTACCGCATGAATACCAATCGCGCAATGGCCTCTCAGAACCTTCGTCAATAGTCTTTGAGAGGTAACGTAGTCTTCGGCCCATTTAAGGGGTAACGATGGGTCACTCGTTTCTTGCGCTGCAAAAAGTATGAATTTTAAAGTGCGTTAAAAAATATTTTCTCCAGCAGAAACACATCTTCTTTTCCTTTTTATGTCACAGAATGAGTTTCCGACAAAAGACACCTCCACCAACCCGTCCTCCAAGTTTTGATCCGTCCGTGAAGAAGTTTACCGCTCCCTTCTTCGAGTAACCCCGCCCTAACCAGTCCGCTCTTGAGGGAACATAGGTAGAAAAGGAGCTTCTGGGAGCCATTTCGGAGGCGCTGTAATGTATGTGTACTAGAGGTATACGCCGCCGAGCCACGCCGCCGCCGCCGCCGTTTTTTGTCATTTCTCCCGCGCCGCCGCCGAGTTACGTAAATATCGGCGCGGCGGCGGCTGCGTTCGGCGCCTAAGGAATTTTGTACAAAATTTTCATGATGTATGCACATTAAAATACATCGTTTGAAGGAACTAAATACTACTCGTATAAAGACACTATTTTACGAAAAGAGGATTAAATTTTTAAAGGAGTTATTTCGCATAATTTGGGCCACTGAACATTTCCAAAAAAGCGTAACTCAGAAAAAACAT
>NW_016176171.1:3856-9428 GCF_001687245.7 Rhagoletis zephyria
TATTTCATAGGCCAAAGAAGTACAGGTTAGGTTAACGCCGCGAGCCGATTACGAAATTTCGAATGCGGTTAATTTCGATCCCTGAGAGCTCAGTGTTAGTTCAGAAGTGTTAGATTCGCGAAAGTTGGACAGTCTAAAAGAAAGCGTGGAGATGATTCGACTTCATCTTCCTCTTGACAGCTGATACAAAAGGCATTAGTAGAAATTCCTATTCTTACCGCATGAATACCAATCGCGCAATGACCTCTCAGAACCTTCGTCACTAGTCCTTGAGAGGTAACGTAGTATTCGGCCCATTTAAGGGGTAACGATGGTTCACTCGTTTCTTGCGCTGCAAAATGTATGTATTTTAAAGTGCGCAAAAAAATATTTTCTGCAGCAGAAACGCGTCTTCTTTTCCTTTTTATATCACATAATGAGTTTCCGACAAAAGACACCTCCACCAACCCGTCCTCCAAGTTTTGATCCGTCCGTGAAGAAGTTTGCCGATCCCTTCTTCGAGTAACCCCGACCTAACCAGTCCGCTATTGAGGGAATACGGGTAGAGGAGAAGCTTCTGGGAGCCATTTCGGCGCTGTAATGTATGTGTCCAGGGCGAAGTCAAAGCCGAGTGCTACCACGTGGTTTCCCTTAGCCTAATTGCAGTTCGTGCTTCGACAACTCTGTCTACAATATCCGCCGTATTCAACATGACGTTAAGCGCCAGTGTAGATTTGGTTCCTAATAGCTCCCCTAGAGCAGTACAGGGCAACCGACGCCTTTCGTACGCGTTCCGCAATATTAGGCTTCCACGCCTGCCACCGTTGATAGCCCAATTAGTTACCTGGTTCAGGTAATCTTGAGCCAGATCAAAAAGGGTGTACGAAATGGCTTTTAACCAAAAGTTACACACAACCCTTGTGGAGTACCCCTATTGACTCTGAGCTGAGTGTAGGCGCATCCCACTCCGCCGCGACAGTTCCGTCATGAAGTAAGCCTTATTAGGTTAGTTTCAACCCCCAGAGTATGAATATACTTTACTATTGCCTCTGGAGTTTTATTGTTGAAGGCCCCCTCGATATCGAAGAAAGCCCATACTGCAAAATCTTTATCCGCGAATGCTTCCTTTAACCACTTTACCAATGTGTACAGGGCGGTGTTCACTGATCTTTTCTTGCAATAAGCATATTGAGCACAGTTGAGATGACAGTCACGAGGAATCCCGTTTCTTATGTACAGGTCTATCAGTCTCTAGCGTTTTTTAGCAAAAACAAAGACGTACTGATAGGCCTCAAATTCCTAGGGGAAACATGGGAGCCTTTTCCGGCCTTCGGGATGATCGCAACGCTGACTACCCTTCAAGCCTTGGGGATGTAACCGGTCCTTACGCAGTCGGCATAAATAGGATCTAGCCAATTGCAAAAGACCTTCAGAGCCCTTTGCAGCTGCGCAAGTTAGATGCCATCGGTCCCCGGCGACTTTAATGGTTTGAACGAATTTATCGCCCTGGCCATGTGACGATTGTCCAGAAGATCGGAGAAGTACATGACCTGAAGTACAAGATATCGCAAAAAAGTACATTTGACTGTACTTCGAAGTACGAAACGCAAAAGCTAAAAAAGAAGTAGTGTATTTCCGAAAGAAGTACGGTTGGTCACATTAGTTTAGCCTAAAGAAGCTACCTCACTCAAAATCGATGCTTGCAAATAATTTTTTAGCAGTAAATGAACTTTTCACGAATTTTTGCAAAAATTGGCGTTGCATCGCTCGACACAAATCAAAATTGTACATTTTTCAGTAGAGCCAATTGAAGGTTTCGCGTTTCATATTTAGCAATAATATGTCTTGGAACGTTATTATTGTCGATTTTTTTAAGTTATTCGACAGGGAAGATGTGCAAACCATGACTGGAGCTGGATTATGACCCTTTTCGACCTGCGGAATCAGTTTGGGTACTTCCTCAGAAGGCCGAGCATTCATTCTTTCATTTTGCTTGTTAAATTTCTCCTGCACCTTAAAAATTTGTTCACATGGTAAACCAGATAATCGTACGCAAGCTATCAGCGAGCTTCACCAAAAGACGTTTGTGGTTTTCCATTCTATTTCTTTCAAAGCTGCAGTTGATAAATTTCCGGTACGGCATTTGATTGAAAGTCCGATGTCCCATGTCATAAGACTTTTTTAATAATTTGACTCATGGACTTATGCATAACGTCCTTCTCTCGGGCTATGAGTTCTTGTTTGTTGTGCTTTGATGAATTGCTGCGTTCGTATTTAACATACTCAGTCTCCTCAAACTCCTTGATGCACCGGTAGGCTAAAATGCGACTAAATAATCCGGAATGGGTAGAGCGCTTTAAAAGTATCTCCACTTTTCTATTAGAATGGATCCGTTTAATGCTGCAATAGTATATATGTTCTCACTAATTAGTTTAAAGGAAGGTGAAAAAGCGATATTTAGTATATATGTGCGCCAGATATATAAAATTCGGTTTCGCCCGCACCTTACACTTTTTTGCATGTTTTTAATTAAGTTTACCGAGAAATTGAGTTACCAAGTCAGTAAAATATCCTTTGAAATTTTCAACTACTCTTTTTTGAACATTTATGCATAAATATGTATGTATAATTAAAACATAGCATATGCCTGATTTAACGAAAAACAAAATGCGCAATGAAAGCAACGAAGCGTAAAAACTTAATTACCCCAACTTGCTGCCAACAAGCTGCTGCAGCAAGCAAGCAGTTATTAAATAAAAGAGAATGCGTTATGGCGCGTAGTTTCGAACAATACATACATATATGCCCATAGGTGCCCATCGAAAATGCTTTCTTTGGAAATTTCAAGACCCTACCCCCTAATTTTATTCGTTTTCATGAGAAATATTATTGCATATTTTTATACATTTTTTAAAGGTCATTTAGAGGTCGCACCCTGTCGATTTAGGTCAGAAAATACGAAATTCAAGGTTATGCGATTGCAAAAAATTTGCTATCAGAATTAATTAAAACCACATATCTTGAAATTGTGGAAATTATCGATGGCCAAATGTAAAAAATTAAGAGAAATATGTTTTTTTTTTAAATTTATTCGATAAAAAATCCCAACAAGCTAAGTCCGACAATAGATTATTATATACCATTTTAAAGGCCTATTTCTTATCTTAGAAATCAAATCAAAAATTGGCATTCAAAAACTCATAAATCTGCAAAATCGTATTTTCTGACCTAAATAGACAGTTCGTGACCTCTAAATGATCTATAAAAAATGTATAGAATTTGGCAATAATATTTCTCATAAAAACGAATAAAATTAGGGGTAGGGTCTTGAAATTTCCAAAAAAAGCATTTTCGATGGACACCCTAACATACATACATATGTATGTATACACACATATATATATATATATATATATATGCTGCAAAATTTTATATCCTAGTGAGTTCGCCATTTTGGTGGTACAACCTCAGTATTGCTTTGTCTAAACCCTGCAGGGAAAGCTACTAGTTGTGAACTAGAATTCGACCAGTTTGCTTTTCATCCCAACTAGTTCACGTTCTATCCTTTTTCAATGTTAACGACTGGTATTTTTAACATTGCGATGTCCTACGAGATGTCAATTGTCAGGCTATGCATCAGCATCTACTAGTAGAAATACTAGTAGCATCATAAAAGTTGATGAGATAGTCTGCCAATTCATGCCCCGTGAAAAGCATAAGTGTGCCTTTTTGCTCGCGATGCTCCAGAAGTCACAATGGCCGACAGAGCAATGCACTCGCGTGGTAAGCCTGAGTACCCAGGTTCAAATCCTGGCGCAGGGAAAATTTTTTTATTTTTTATTTTATTTTTATTTTTTATAAATTTATTTTTTTGTTTAGGCTGTTTATTGTAATTTTTAAATTTAATAAAAAAAAATATTTTTGTTTAATTCTTTTGTTTTTATAGCACAAGCATTCTTCTTAAATGTTTTTTTGCAATGCAATTCGATTTTCAAATTTGTTATTTATTTATAAATTGAATAAATTATTTTTACTTACATTTATTTAACTTAAAAATCCTTAACCACCTCCAAGCGGCCTCGAACCTGCGATTTCAGAACCAGAACCAGTAGTCTTCACGTGACGCCACAGCCGACATTTGTAAGAAAAGCAATTAATTGCGTTTNCAACTTTGTGCTTTGTCTAGCTCTAGATAAATGTGTAAACACGTTTTACACTCGATTGGACAAAACAGAATCGATAACCGTAAATGAGCGCAGTGTATATTCCTTCAGATCGTCGGTTTGCTGGAAGTACATAGCAATCCAAAGAGAGATTTTTTTAGTTAGGTATGTATGCCGAATGGGTGGTCTGCCCCTCTTCTGTGTTGTCTTAAAAACTAATAACGATATCTGTGAATTTTGCCTAATAAGTAAGCAATTTCACTTTTCTCCACTTCGTTATCACTTATAACAAGACAACAATCACACTTTAAATTGGTTTATCTATGGGATTCTTCCAGCAAACGATATGGCTTCATATGTGTTGAGCTGGTATTTCCCCAAACTATTTAGTCGTAAATATTAAAAAAAAAGTATTTTTTTTTTGTTTTTCTGTAAAAGGTGCTTTGCCCTTCAAAAATGGAAATGAAAATCTAAAATAATTTAATTTGTGTATTTAAATTTATATATTAAAACTGAAAACGTTTGAAGAGATTAAAAATGTTTTAGAATGTGTTGTTGAGTTTTAAGAAATTATACTGGCGTCGATAAAAAGTTTAAATTTTTTCAGTAGCACAATGTGGGTATCAGATTAGCGCAGAATTACCACCCATTAATAAATTATTTCAGGTTAAGTTGGTGTGGCAGTCGGTGCAAATAACCAACTCACTTAGACCACTATGATACCACTGCGAAATACGAGAACCACTATAAACCAAGATGAACGAACGTAGTCCGCATATATGCGGATTCTTGGATGAGGTTGCCACTTTTACAGAATAATATACAAATTTTCAGTAAAACAATTTAATATGGTTAATGAGTTGCATGGTCTCTGGAGAGGAGTCATTATCTCTTAACTTTGAAAACAGCAAGCGATTACCAATCATATAAAGAAAAAACGAAAAAAATTTATTAATTGAATTATTCGAATGGAATATGTGAACAACAGGAAGTATATATGTATAATTGGATCACTTTTGAGACCTTATTCAATTACGTTGAAGTTTCCAAAATTAACCATAATAAAAGAAATTGGCGTGATCACTCAATTTTTTTTTTTCAAAATTAGAGTCTTGTCCAAAAAGCTCCGGGCTTTTTGAATTTGGTAGCCGGTACAAAAACACCGATTTTTGAAATTACCGTCAGAAGTAAAGTTTCAACAAATTAAGACCACTTTTTGCATATTTCTGCATTTATCCATATGTTCGTCAGTGCTGGTTGCAGCGTTGCGGTAGTTAATTAATCAAAAATATTTTCTGTCAAATTGAGAGATACAACATTTTCTTCTTTTGATTGAAATGGTTTTCTGAACATCATGATAACATTTTTATCCTGTGTGGAGTTTTCAGGTACACCTATGTACATGCACTGAGAAAAAGATACAGGTAAAA
>NW_016176172.1:0-9427 GCF_001687245.7 Rhagoletis zephyria
GAAAAAAGGGCGGCAAGTTATGAATTGCGTAGGGGCGGCAAATATTTAAATCCGCCACTGCTATCCTGTATGTATGTTTGTAGAAACGTAAGCGAAAAATTTGTAGAGAAAAATTCGCAGATATTTCAAAATAAAAATCGACCATAATTTTCAAATTATTTTGCTTCAAAAAGCAATTTATAAGAGCCCCAAGCGCTTTGCTAAAAACGAAATAAGAATTCCTTGTTGTAAATAACTGCGGCATGGTACTAGTTACTCCTCCCAAGGGCAATCGTTTTATTGCTGGTCAATAAGTCTTTAGGTCTTTAGCTGACTCTCCAAAAAAGGCACACATTTAGGTATTTGTAAGCTGTTCGTTGTGGAAACGGGCAATAAGTCATGTTAGAGTATTTGCAAAACATATGTACATACAAACATATTTTTTATTATCAGTAGTATATAAGCAGCAAAGGAATTTCGAGCGTAAATTTCATCAGAAAGTATCTGCGAAAACAAAGAGAAGCAGAAGGGGCAAGAGGAAAAAAACGAAGTTATTTCGCTGTACAAATCTACAAAGCAGCTGTGGTAATGGTGACTATGATGAGTTAAGGCTCTTTAAGAGCAGCGATTTAGTTCGATACGCTTGATTTAGATTTAAAAGATTATTTGTGGACGTAAGAAGTAGCTGAGCGGACTTGTGTATCACTTATCAACTGTTAGTGAGCTGTAATTCGAAAAATAATGAAATAAAACAAAATATTGAAATAAATCAAACATTTTTAATCTACCACGCTTCTATAAATGAGTCTAGGAAAAATTATCTTCTCATTTGTAGTACATGTGAGCCATTTATTTTGAAATTGGCATAAGTCATTTCGCACCTCTCACTTCCGTGTATGTTCCTATGGCCGGAAACCCAGTTGAGGTTCTATTCGGCTGTTGAGCCTAATGCGCACGGCCTATTTTAGACTTTGGTACCGGTGAGAAAAGTGCCAGTGCTTTTCGTATTCCTTCCTAGCACTTCCGCTTGGAAGACGCTAGCAAAATTAGTTAGTTAAAATAGGAGGGAGACATTCGAATATGTATCTCAGAGATCACACCCGCACCCACGCCGCAGGCCATTTTGAACCAGACAGTATAGATTAAAGTGGAATTCTCCTAGACCAACCTGCCCCTACTCCAATCCTGTCTAACAAGAAATCTCACCTTAAAGTGTTACCCTGAAAACTATCGTAGAAGTCCCAGAAGAATCTTAAAAATTGTGCCTAGAGAGACCAAAGCCGGTTATATTGAACCACATCTTCCTGATGTTGGCATTATTCTACCGAAGTATATAAAATTTTTCCGATTTATGCATTCGTCATAAAAGTCCATAACAAATGAAATGCGGCAAAATTCGTTTCCACTTAAAAATCAGCAACTACTAACTATTTACGTATGTATGTATTAGAAGTATGTACATATGTATCACACAACTTCAATCCAACACACGAAAAACCTACACAACGCAATCCTCATTGTGTACACAGTTTACAGAAATCTACAAATTCGAGTACAATCACTTAATTTAAAGTTAAATGGAAACTCATGACACGCGTTAAGTGCTTTCTGCATCCCCGCAACTGATTTTATATGTATGTATGTACATATGTCCTGTTTTTCGTTTTTATTTTCTTTTGAACGAAATGTTTCTACATAATACTTATGTATACTTACATACTTATGTTTACTTACAAACTTAAAAATAATTTTGTATGTAGTATGCATGTGTGCATTTTGGCACACATTAATGTGGCTCGATTCATACTAAAGAAAATCCTACTAATTTTATAAATGTGAAAGTTTGTGAGAGAGTGTCACGCTAAAACAGCTGGACATATTTCACTGAAATTAGGCACAAACGTAGACTATATCCTACATTAACATATAGGACATTTTTTGAAAAGAGTTGCAACCGCTTTTAAAAATTAAAATTAATTAATAACACCGTACGACAAAAACAAGAAAAATCCAAAACACACGAAAGAATCGATATACTCACGATACTATGGGACAAATATAGTAAAATTGCACCTTTAGTTTTTCACTCTGACGTCAGGATTTTTTTCCAAAGGACTTTGAAATTTTAAAGATTTGATTAATTAAAAAAAAAAAAATATATAAAAAAATCAGTGCAATGTAGAATAATAATATGGGTACCAAATGAGAGGGAAAATTCCGTAGAATTTAAAGACAATAAAGTTTTTTGCTTTACAAGGACGAGTAAGTATTGAAAATGCGGTTTTAATAAATTTTATCTTTTTGAGTTAATAAAGTTTGCAGGACGAAATTCGATGGACGAGGCGTATATTAGTTCTCAAACAATAATTTTTTAATATTGCAAATTTTCACGGACATTTAAAGAAACAATTTGTAAATGACATTTTCCATACCGATTCGTCCTTATGCACCAAAATATGTATTCTGTTATAATTTTACAGAATTTTTTCTTTTATGTGATACCCATATTGTCATTCTAAATTGCACCGAATTTTTAAAATAGTTTTTTGAAATAATAAAATTTTTTTTAATTTCAAAGTCCTTTTAAAACAATCCTGATATCAGAAAGAAAAATGAAGTACACAGTTTTACTATAATTTACCCAAAATCGGTCCAGCTCCGTAAATCTTTATATATTTCCGAAATACTCGTATTTTGGCGGAAGTCTTATAGTATAGTAAATTTTATAAGTGCGATGGAAAGACAGCAACTTTTTCGCTGAGGCACACTAATGGGCATATGTACATACCTATAGTTGAAATTGCTAGCAAAGTTTAGTGTCTCAAAAAAGTTAAAAAACTTGAAGCCGAAATTCTACAAAAGTATAAAAGTACGTGTAGATGCTAATGTATATAGTGGGAATCAAATAAAAGAAAATATTTGGACATTTTAAGTCAAATAAAAATTTATGGACGCAATATTTGTATATAGTAAATGTTTATGTGCATACATACATACATATTTAATAAACAAATATTTGCTTCAATAAATTCTATGGCGGTTATAACATTTTTGTAATATGACTTTTAGATTTTGGCTAAAAGTTCGCTGTATACCTTTGAGTCTTAAATATTTTTTCGAAAACATTTTTTAAGTAAAGCTTTCGTAAACCTCTCTTGATTTTTACCCATATTAAAATATTTCGTTTAACTTGGTGATTTTGTATTTCGAAAATGGTGGCAACCATCTCTCCAAGAGTATATTGAAAACAAAGATTTTTGAAAACTCTCTCGCTTTTGGCACCCATTTTAAAATATTTCACTTAACTTGTTAATTAAATTGATTTTGAATTAAAAATATTAAAAAGATGTGGCAACCTTGTATAAAAACACGTTCAAAACAAAGTTATTTAAACCTATCTCGCTTAGCACCAATATTGAAATATTTATCTGATTTAACTTTTTACTTAAATTGATTTTGAATTTCTAAGCAGGTGGCAACCCCCTCGAAAAAATATTTTCGAAATAAAGCTTTCTCTCTCGTTTGATTCTCATATTAAAATATGATTTTAAATTTTTGAGCAAGGAAAATTCTCTTCAAAACCATATTCGATGTAAATCATTTTTGAACCCACTTTGTTGTAATATTTTATGTAATTATTAAATTGATTTTAAGCTCTGAAAAAGGCGTAAATTCTTTCAAAAAAATATATCAACGCTAATCATAAATTTTCACATTTATAATAAATATTAAGTAGTGGAATTTCTAGCAAAACTGCTTTTCAAAAGATCCCACATACTTTTCTATTGTTAGCACTCTGCAATTGGTCAAGCATGTTTGTAATATGCTCGTTAAATCCTGCCCTCGCGCTGATATTGTAAAAAAATTATACCTACGCAATGGCAAGTGCGTGTGGGATATCCATCAATTAGCTTAAATTAAATTTTATTCGTACCACATACATACATAGAGTTTTCTTTTATATCAATGCGTATATTTTTACTTACTTAGAACTTTTAGACAAGTTCGGGAATTTTTCATCAGCTTGCGTGATTGGCCAATAATTTTACTGTCAGTGCATTTATTTACTATTCATTTATGTCTTCCGCCCTAATTTCGAACAAAAGTTCTTAGTTGGTTTGTATTCCAAAATTTTTGATAGCGTCCCGTCGGAGCATTACTCGGAAGTGTCCTTCAAAAGTTTTGTTAATGCATACCAAAGCGCCTACCTACCAGAATTTAGATAGGCATAAATATTAAATGTAGCCATGTTCGTAGTTATATAGTTGGGTATGTGCATACATACAAATGTACCCCTACGCATGTTTACATACAAATGTAAATACTAAAAATGCGTAGAAAAATATACGCAAATATAAATTAAAAATAACGAATGCTTCAATTGACTTATTGATATTCGTAGTCGAGATGGGTGCGTGACCAGCTATTCAATACCGTTCGTGCCCATGCCGACATTAAAATTTGTATGTCCTCAATCCGCCCTCTGACAATTTTAAGCAGTTAGTTTGAGCTCCACTCCATTGGTGTATTAAACTAATTTAATTGATGAACTTTGATTTTAAATTCAGTACAAAAAATATGATCGGCTTCTAAGAAGCAAAAAATCCAACTGGCGGGAGCTCGAGTATCTAAAAATTACAGCTTACGTTGTAAAGGTGCCAGAACCATTTGTTGGGGGTTGCCACAAGTCCATATGGCCCATATGGCCATGTCTAGGGTGATGTGCCATGAAATGAGGGGGGGCCACTAGCCCTAAGCGGTTTTTCTGGTATACTAGTGGTATCCCCTGGAAAGTGTGTACCCGTGTCAAGAGTATCATCCTCCATCTCAGTCCACGAAACTACAGCCCCCATCAAGCAGCTTGGCGTTCCGATGCCTTTTTTAATTCACAAAAGAGGGGAAAAAATTGATTGCTCTTGAATTGAGTTGCAGTGAGGAGCAAGTTGGAAATTTTATTCCTGAGTGTGCAAATTTTGTCTTAAAATACAATACTCAACAAAACTAAGGGAGGTTTTAAAAAATGAAATTGAAGCTAAACAAACCGAATGATCCGAAAGCCGGCCTAACTGAAAACAATTTTTTTCAAGCACGTGGACAAAAAATTTGCAAAATTATTTATTCGAGCTAAGCCTTAGGATCGCATAAGCTCCTAAAAAATTTTAGCCAAGAAATCTGAAAACTAGGATCTTAAAGCTTCAAAATGGTTTTTGTTTTTTAAACGTCAATACGACCATTTTTCAGTGAAATACTGTCTGTCAAATATCACCGAAAAATTTGGATTTTTTAGTCTTTAAATTTTTGTGAGCCTTATAGCGTATCGCATACATTAATTGGTAAAGCCAAGCAAACATTTTTGTTTTACTATCGAAAACAGATTTTCGTGGACCCCACTTACATCCGCCATGTTTTTTTTCAAAAGCCAGCTTACGCCCCCTGGGGGACCACTTTGGGAATCACTGGTGTAAATAAATGCAGTAACATATTTCATTATAGAAACCGTTGTCAGTACCTTTTTATTTTGTAAAAAGTTTGATTTTGTTGTAAAGTGTGATTTATGAAGTGAATATTTAAAAAATGTAGATTTTTTAGTGTTGTTTTTCAAAGTTCATAGATATATGTAGATATTCAGATTATGAAATTAAAATTAGAAAATGATCTATGTGACACAATAAAATTTAAGGGGACTAGAAACACGTTTGTAGAATTGGTAATAAAAGTATACCCCGATCTCATTAATTTTTAGTTCCTTTATATCTCACAATAATGTTGGAAATATTCTAGCCATCAATAAAAACTTGCTCAATACGTTTTTTAGCGATTTGGTAAATTTTTTTTTTGTAGACTATTTATTGCTTTATTTGCATTTTTGCTCCATGTAAAGGATTACAACATACATACTTACCTAACTCCGTATCGCATGTACATGTAGCAAAAATTCTTCAGCTGTCATTTGAACTGCAGTCTTTTTATGCATTTCTAAGTACCCATTTGTATTCACTAATAAATATGTTCATAAAAGCTGTTGGCTATTTATGTATGCACTTTATAAGTTGGTCATGCGAACCGGTTGTTTCGGTTCATTAAATCAATTTAAGCACAGGGCCAACGAGTTACGAGTGCATTGGTAGTGAAAATATTTTACTGCCAGCAAGTGTTGCGCGAGTCAGTTGAATTTCAAATGCACTTCAATTAAAAATTTAAGACTATGATGGGTTTTTAGATTTGTACTTTAATGTACATGTGGGCAAATCTCCGAAACTGGCTCAGCTTTAAATTAATTTTGTTAATGTAATTTTACTTTTTATAAAAAACTTGTAATTTTCATTTTTATACAGAATCAAAGTAGTTAAAACAACAATTTTGATATATCTCGTTGGGTACCTTTTTGTAATTTTTTTTTGGTATAACATTTTCAGAGTAAAACGGACACTTTCAGAAATCATGGTAAATAGTAATTGAAATATTGGAAAATGTACATACACTCCCAATCATTGGATTAGCAGACCCTTTTTATCCTTAGTACGTACATGGAATTTTCCTTTTGTTTATTTAATATTCAATAATAAAATTGTAACAGGCCGAGGTCTGCACATTATACATAGATAATAAAGGAAATTTGATATGAGGGGTCTTTATTAGAGCAATCGACAATTTTTAGAATTTTCGTCTGCCTGTATGTATTTCTAGAGTTCTAACTTAAAATATAGAAAGAAAAAAAATTGAGAGTTGCTACCCGTTTGAATATTACAGTTTAAGTAATTTGACTGGATAAAGTAAATATTGAAATATGGATGTCAAAAAAAATAAAAAATAAAAAATTTAAGAAGGCTTACAGTCGAAAATATTTTTGTGGCGGTTGCCACATATTTGAAATTTTAATTTAATTTACTTATAATAATAATAGATTGGCGCTTACACATATGTTAGTGTTTGGCCGAGCTTCTCCTCCGACTTGTGGCGTGCGCCTTGATGTTGTCACACAAAGCGGAGGGACCTACAGTTTTACGCCGACTCCGAACGGCGATTGTATTTTTATGAGAAGCTGTTTTTCATGGCAGAAATACACTCGGAGGTTTGCCATTGNTTTGACCAGGGCTTGAACCCAGGTGCTGATGTGTGAAAGCGCGCACTGCTTACCACTACACCACAGCGGCCGACTTGGAAAAGATAAATTAAATATTGAAATGTGGGTATTAAACTGAGGAGTTTTAGGAAAGTTTACTGGCGAAAATATTTCTGAGGAGGGTTGCCACTTGTTTGAAAAACTGTATAAACTGTAATAAAACTGTAACTGTAATAAAATTTATAAAATAAATAAAATATTTGTTTTTTGTTATTTTATGGCCTTATAACAATTTTTATTGAGCTCGAGGCCGTTTTTTAATGAAAATTTATTGTGGAAAAGCAACAATATTTTGAAAAAAATGGTAGAAGTGATAGCTAAGGAATTTCAGAACTTTGGGTAAAGCGGTTAACGAATTTTTAAATATTTATTCAAAAATTATATTTATAAAGAATCTTAAGCAAAATTTAGTTTTTCGTAATTTTTTTGGAATTTGGGCCTAGCCCAACCCACCTCATCGCGTCAAATATTTGTATCTCGAAAACAACTTCACCACTTTGTACCAAATTAGATATAAACATTTCGCGTGACCTTCTTAAATAGCGTCTCGAAAATTTTTTTAAATCGGACAAAAACTACGCTCTTTATGTCGAAGTTTACAAATTTACGTTTTTTGAACGTTGAATCGCACGGTTCCGGAGATTTGCTCATATACATATGTATGCACTTAATTATATGTAAGTGTAAAAAGCTCAACTTTCACTTAACTTGATAGATTTACATGCGTACGCATACAAATACCCTGCAGTGAAAAGCCAAACCAGTCAGAAAAAATACTAGTTCATTAACTAGTATGTGCCTACCAGTTCGACAATTTCGAAGAATTTAGGCGATCAGCGACATCTGCCTTTGAATTGCCAAAGCCAAAAATAAAACGCAATTAATTGCTTTTCTTACAAATCTCGGCTGTGGCGTCACGTGAAGACTACTGGTTCTGGTTCTGAAATCGCAGGTTCGAGGCCGCTTGGAGGTGGTTCAGATTTTTAAAGTTAAATAAATGTAAGTAAAAATAATTTATTCAATTTATAAATAAATAACAAATTTGAAAACCTAATTGCAATGCAAAAAAACATTTAGGAAGAAATGCTTGTGCTACAAAAAAACAAAATATTTTTTGATAAAATTTAAAAATTACAATAAACAGCCTAAACAAAAAAATAAATTTATAAAAAATAAAAATAAAATAAAAAAAAAGAAAATAAAAAAAGAATTCCCTGCGCCAGGATTTGAACCTGGGACCTCAGGCTTACCACGCGAGTGCTTTGCTCTGTCGGCCATTGTGACTGCTGGAGCGTCGCGAGCAAAAAGGCACACTTATGCTTTTCACGGGACAAGAATTGGCAGACTATCTCATCAACTGGTATGATGCTACTGGTATTTATACTAGTAGATGCTGATGCATAGCCTGACAATTGACATCTCGTAGGACATCGCAATGTTAAAAATACCATTCGCTAACATTGAAAAAGGATAGAATGTGAACTAGTTGGGCTGAAATGCAAACTGGTGAATTCTAGTTCAAAACTAGTAGGTTACCCTGCAGGGTAGGTACAGCAACTTGTGCACACACTAGGGTGATCGACTCGGTTTTTTCCAAACCGGTTTTTGAATATATTTCACTTTGGCGATATTAGAAAATTTGATACATCGACGGAAAATATCGAACTTTGAACCGGTATTATCGATGGACAGGAGTGTGTAATACATGTTCCATTGCTTGCTTTTTGCTTTTTTCATATTAATTTTTTTCCTTTTTTTTATTTTTTTTTTATTTTGTTTTGGCTATGTCGTTGGTTAAAAATCGTATATCCACAGGCACACTTGCGATAGCATTCGAGATTGGCCATTTGCGCCACTTACGGCGACGTTTAGCTGATGAATGCCAGCCACAAATATTTTCTTTTTTTTCAACCAACTTTACAGCTGTGCTTTGCGATACGAGTAGCTGCAGAAAAAAAAAATAAAAAATAAGACCAAAGAATAAAAACATTTTTAACGTTGACTAGGAAAACATTCCAATCACGTATTTGGCTGGAGCCGTGTGTAGCTGTGGCGAGTGAATGTGCAACAAAGCGTGTAAGCTGGCAGCGAGTAGCAGAGCAACAAAAGTGTTAAAAAGTAATAGTAAAAAAATACGATTTAGATAACGAAAAATAAAACAGATTGTGTAAAAAAAAAAAACAAAACAAAAAAAATTTAAGCGCAGCAACAAAATTTACAGAACCAACAAAGAAAATTCCTCTAAAATGTACAAGAGAAAGGTCTAAAGTGCTTGTGTGTGTGCAGATGATGTTTTGTTTCTTGTAAATGCAACAAGCGATAAAT
>NW_016176174.1:0-9425 GCF_001687245.7 Rhagoletis zephyria
GCTTTGTGACAATTTTTTTTCTGTATGACTCCATGTTAGCTAAGTGCATTGGTCCATTAAACCACAGACTATTATTGATTATTTCTTCTGGATATAACCCTCTTGTTATTAAATCAGCTGGGTCTGATTTTGTGTCAATATGTCTCCATTGCCGCCCTTTGGTTTGCACCTGAATAAAGTTTACCCTATTCGACACAAATATTTGCAATTTTGCAGGATCTAATTGTAGCCAACTAAGGACGATTGTTGAATCCGTATAATAAATATGCTTGTCTTTTAGATGAAGTGCTTTTGATACTTTTTCCATTAATTTTACTAACAGTATCGCAGCACATAGTTCTAATCGAGGTAACGTCTGAATTTTTAATGGGGCGACTTTCGATTTGGAAGCTAATAGATTTATTTTAATATTTCCCGATTTGTCTACTGATTTTACATATACCACAGCGCTATAGGCTCTCATGGATGCATCTGAGTATCCGTGTAATTCTATTTCTTTTGCGTCAGGTAATAATGCGTATCTGGGAAGATTTATTTCATTCAATAATTTCATTTGATTTCTTAAATGTACCCAGGATCGCATGGTTTCTCCTGTAACGGCTTGATCCCAGTCGATTTTTTCTTTCCATATTTGTTGTAGTATCAATTTTGCCACCACTACAACTGGACTCAAAAGACCTAAAGGATCAAATAGTTTCGCAATATCAGAAAGTATTTGGCGCTTTGTAATTTTGTAGTCAGTTTCTAAATAAGATTTTATTGAGATGTCATCTTTAGCTGGATTCCAAGCGATTCCTAGGGCTTTTATATTCTCAGCTTTATTAGATGTTATATCTAATTTAATTTCTCGATCTTCGCTAGGAATTTCGTTCAACAAACTAGGATGATTAGCACACCATTTTCTCAATTTGAATCCATATGAATTTAGTATATGAATTATTTGTTGCTGCATATTTTTTAGCTCAGTTAGATTATCACAACCTGTCATCAAATCGTCCATATAAAAGTCTGACTGAATGCATTGTGAAGCTGTTGGAAATTTATCTTTATTATCTTCTGCTGCTGTTTGTAGACATTTTACTGCTAAGTAAGGTGCACTCGCAGTGCCATAAGTAACAGTTTTTAATCTGTATGTCTTTAGGGCCTCCGATGGCTTCCACCTCCAGTAAATTAGTTGGAAATTTTGATGTTCTTCGTTTACCCAAATTTGTCTGAACATTTTCTCAATGTCTGCTGATATTACAAATTTGTGTTTTCTGAAACGCATCAGAATATCAAATAAATCATCTTGTAGCCTTGGCCCCGTATGTAATAAATTATTTAATGATATATTTGTAGTCGTTTTTGCAGATGCATCAAAAACTACTCTCAATTTTGTAGAAGTGCTATCTGGCTTCAGTACATAATTATGAGGTAAATAACATTTGAACTGAAGTTGGTTTGGAGTGGCTAGAGCCTCCATTTGATTTAATTTTATATACTCCTTCATAAATTCATGATACTGTGACTTTACTTCATAGTTTTTCTCCAATTTCTTTTCCATAGCTAAGAACCTTCTTTTAGCAGTAATCTCTGAATTTCCTAATTGTTCAATGTCTCCTTTAAAGGGGAGGTTTACTCCGAACTTCCCATCCACTTTTCTGGTTGTGGTTTTTGTAAAAATAGTTTGACAGTCTTCCTCCTCCTTTGAAAATTTTTTGTCTTTTTCCATATCTTCCTCAATTTCCCAAAACTGTTTTATTTGGTTTTCTATTGTGGGCTCGGAAAGAGAAGCCAAACTGCAAATGTATGGGGCTCTATTAATCATTGCAGCTCCTGTAATAACCCAACCCAATTTGGTTTTGTGGGCTATTAAATTATTTTCATTCAATGAAATTTTTTCTCCTTCAAAGAGATCCCCATAGGTTAATTCGTAACCTATTAATATGTCCACTTCCTTAGGAACATTAAAATTTGGATCAGCTAATTCAATGTTATTTGGAATCTTTTTAATAATGGCTTCTTCTGCCGGCAATTTGGACATTAATTCCTGCGCTATTAGTACGTCTAGATTTGTTTCGAAATTGCTCATATGCATTCTGGACTTAATTTTTATATTTACCCGTTCTTCAGTTTTTGAACGTGTTTTGCCAACACCTTCTATCGCTGCCGATTTAATTGCTTCGCCCTTAAGTCTTAATTTCTTTAGGAACGATTTTGACATCAAATTTACTTGAGAGCCGCTATCAAGAAGCGCTCTGCCTTTGATCCATTTGCCTTTGGCATCTTGGATATAAACAACCGCTGTAGCTAACAAAATGCATTTTTCTGAATTTTCGCATCCTTGCTTAATTAATGGTACTTTTTGTCACTGCACCTTTTTCATTACTAACTTTGTGTAAGAATGTGCTATGACCTTCATTACATATACGACAATTATACCCATTGCAATTTTTACTCGAATGCCCATTTTTTAAACATTTCAAGCATAAGTTATTTTTTCTAACCTTTTCCCATTTTTCTTTAATGGTAAGGTCTTTAAATTTTGTGCATTGAAAAAGGAAATGTCGATTATTACATCCCATGATGCATTCGATTTCCTTTTTGTTTGCCAATTCTTTAATATGGTCATCCCATTTGGATGACCCATCCTTTTTTGATGATTTTTGTACTGCTTGCAGTGCATAAAACTCATGATTTAAAAATTTCACCAATGAGTCAACAATGGGTATTTCTCGTGAGTTCTGAAGTGAAGTTTCATACTTCAATCTTAAATCATTACTCATTTTTCGTACTAAAATGAAACTTAAAAGGCCTTGCAGTATACTTTCAGACCTCAATTTTGTTGCTTTTAGAGCTTGCAAATTTTCCTCAATCACTTCTTTCAATCGTTTTACACTTTCTAGATTTTCAGTCGTATAGGGTGCCCCCATTATGTTCGAAAAATGAATGGCAGTTTGCGCTCTCAAGTTGGTATATTTATTATCCAAGAGGTTCCAAGCAATTGGATAGTTTTCTGCATTTGCTGGTAGGTTCGCGATCGTCATTGCCGCTTCCCCTCTTAGCTTTGATTTCAAGCAAATCATTTTCTGTGTATCCGAGATACTGGCTGAACCTATTAAGTGGGAAAACAATTCTCTAAACGTGTTCCACTGAATATAGTCTCCAGAGAATACCGGAATATCTATTTTTGGCAGTGTGTAGGGCAGATTTTCATTCTGCATTTTTTTATCTTCAGGAGCGAAGTCCAAAGCCTCATCGAGTTTAAAACTTACGTTGAGAAATAAATCTTCTAAACAATTCTCGTCACATTCTCCTAAATAATTGCGATACATCATTTTAGCTTCTTTGGCACTTTCCAGAAGGAAGACTTTTGGAATCTTATTTCCCAAAAATTTTTCAATAGTCTTGCTAAGATCTTCTAAAACGAACTTTAATTGCCGTTCTGATTTTGAAATCATGGGAGCTGTAGCGATTGAACCTAAGGTGTGACTAGATGTAGGTGGCTGAGGTGCTGGTCGTGAGGCTATCACTCCCGCTGCTTGCGAACTATCTTTTAGTGCTTTAGCTTCCATTTCCATGGTCAAAATTAGAGTTGAGGTATTATTGAAAAATCCCCTAATTTGCTCTGCATGGTTATCTTTAAAATAAGGGTTTCTCTTTAGGGTTGAAGAGGCCTCTTTGAGGATACACTCGTTCTCCTCAAATTGCCTAGACAGATCGGTTACTACACCCCTCCAACGTTGGATCTGTCCCTCTTCAATATTTTGCCCCCTAAAATTTTTTATATCCTCATACAGAGCAGAGATTCTGCTTGCAATGGTTTGATTTTCGTTAAGCGCAGAATCCATTGCTTTTAAATTTTTTTTATTAAGGATTTAATACACACAAAAAACTATGTAGATAAAAGACTAAGAGTATATATGTATGAATATATTAATACTTACCACTACTCTTATACGGCCAATTTTAATTTGAAACAAAAAAAATTCACTTTTCAAAAAACTCACTTAGGGTCACCAACTGTTTACGCGGGGGTTTGGTAGATAACTGACGCTCTGGTGTCCCAGAGCCTTTATTTATAACAAAAACTCTTAACCTACACATACACAATTCTTACCCTAACCATAGTATATCTAAAACATGTGTGTTGCACTACACATGTAGTAGGTATGTATAACTTATCTAGAAAAACACTTAAACCGACAGTGCCAGGAAGTAATAAAAATAGTATACGGTTTCACTTGCATTTTAAGCCAATCGCATTTCATAACATTTAAGAAATGCATACGTGACTATTCCCATAGACCCTGGCACTGAATTGTAATGTCTATAATTGCCAACTAAACAACCCTTAGGTCATGTTGTGCGCATGTGCACTATGTATGTATGTGTACAATGCCGTTGCACGTGCGCACAATTGCTACTTTCTATTGTTCTACTTATCGGCCTTACAATCGTTACCACATGCTGAGGACATGCGCATCCTAAATGTGTGCCCTATGAGTGTGCGTAACTAATCTTAAGACTTGTGCAACAAGACTTAACAAGTAGTAAAGAAGTAGACATCATATAAAATAATAATAATAATAATTGGCGCTTACACATATGTGCTTCTCCTCCAATTTGTGGCGTGCCCCTTGATGTTGTTACACAAAGGGGAGGGACCTACAGTTTTACGCCGACTCCGAATGGCGAGTGTATTTTTATGAGAAGCTGTTTTTCATAGCAGGAATATACTCGGAGGTTTGGCATTGCCTGCCGGGGGCCGACCGCTTCACTTTCATTTTTTTGCTCACTCACTAAGGGCCTAAAAAATTTTTTTGGTGACTTAAAAATTGAAGCACATTCATGTGCTATTAACCATTTCATCAGATAATTTGTTCCGCTTTTTACATGAAACACCAGTTACAACTGAAAAGATTCTTTCTAACTCAGCGCTTGAATTGGTTAACGTAAGAAAATTTTCGAAATTGTCCTTATACTTTTTAACAATTATATACCATTTCACTCCACATCACATCTTCAGAAAGATTAATTACGTAAGAAGTTCGAATATTCTTGAATTTAGATCAATTATGCAACAATAACTGCATCAAAAGAAAATCCCTTATTTTTTTAAAATGTCCCTTTTTCCCTTTTAATAATTTTTGTTCCAAAATATCCCTCAAATAGAGAAATTACCCACAATCTGACATCACTGACATGTGTCGACGTCGCAGCAAGCAATGTTGTTTTTTGGTGTAGAAAATGCCCATTCATTAATGCCCAAATGAACAAATAAAAAAAAAATAAGTTTCAAGATCGTCGTCGCAGCAAGCAATGTTGTTTTTTGGTGTAGAAAATGCCCATTCATTAATGCCCAAATGAACAAATAAAAAAAAAATAAGTTTCAAGATCCGAAAGTTTTTTAGGTTACGGTGGTAGAAGTACTACAAATGTAATTTAGCAAAAAAAAGTGTTATCTATCCACAAATGTGGTGGAGTCCGAGCACTGACTGTTGAGCAAAACTTCGCTGCTTCGCACACAAGCGCATGTGCGTGATAGTGTGAGTGCCCATCTCTGAAGTATACCAACGAAGGACGAGCTAATACAAGGATATAGCGAGAGCACAAAACTACTCTAGAAAATTACACGCAAAATGACAAACATGAACAAATGTACAACAAACACATCATTTTTGACAATCAGTACAGTTCGCATTTATATCAACGAGCAGCTTATTAGATTTGTTTTTGTTTGTTGTTTCGTTTACATATGTGCATATATACATGTCCACAAACATATGTACATACATACAAATATATATACAACCATTCAAACATATGCACATACATGAAAACATTGCTGTCCATAAAAACATACATATGCCCATCAGTATTTCAACGAAGCCCGTTTGCTTCATCATAAATATATCCATACAAACATATGTACATAAATATGTACGAATGGATGTAGTTACGCGAAGCACGCTTGCATCATTTATACATATTAAACTCCTGCGCAATTCCATTTAAAGGGCCTAACAAGACATCCGATCGCCGCGCAAATACTCTCCNTACTTTCCCTCCTTTACTCTCATCGTTCGGGTCAAGTGTGAGTAAGCATAAACCAGTTTCTGCAAGCGTACGTAAACTACCGATCAATAGCAAGACGAGTAGAGTATTTACTTTGCCTTCCGCAACTACTGTGAGTAAAAGGTACTTGACAGTAGAGTATTCTACTGGTAGTACTTGAGTATTTTCGAAGAAAACATACATTTGTGGCAAGAATGATAGACGAATTTTCTGGATCGTGCATTTGTGGTATCTGAGGACAGGAATGTAGTGGAGTGATGAAGAGAGCGACGAGCAAAACGTACTTTCAACTAAAATGCTGATATACATACCTAAGTACATATGTATGTATGTGCATAGATACGTATGTGCATCAGGGATGCCGTTTGGATCTAAATAGATCCAATTGGATACATTTTTAGACGAATTTTTGCGGGATACTTATTTTTTCCGGTCAGTATAAATGTGGTTACTTTTTTAAATAGGCCAAAATTTTATATTTCCTATAAAGTTTTTTTCGTTCAAAAATCGATTTTCATTAAAGATGGTAGAAAGCATTACGTTTTCTGAACGTATAAAGAATCGCTACAATTACTGTAATTAGCTTAAAAGGATGCTTTAAGCAAGATCTTAATATACATATCGTCGTTTAAAGTACAAACCCGCGTATCAACAAAATGCAAAACCGCGTATGTGACGTTGCATAAATTATTTTCTAGAGAGTAAAAACACTTATATTCCAAAATGGTTCTCTTTTTTTCTAAAGCAATCGCATTTCTGGCTAGTATATTTCAGGACGAATGGATAAGGATTGAGCAGCAGCAGCAAATGTCAGTTACGCGGTTTTGCAGAATGACGATACGCGGTTTTGTACTTTAAACAACGATATACATATATAAAGTAAATTATACTCTTTCTGTAGTGATCTCTTTCTTATCACATATTTTCATTTGTTAATTTAAAAAGAAAGAAGATTTTAATGTAGTTTAAAAAACTAAATTTGATTTATTTAAGGAGACTTTTATGAATTTCACTGAAAAGACTTTAAATGCTCTCTACAAAAATTTTGTTTATTTGCGCATATTAAGAGAGGTAACCAGTTTCCTCTTTTAATGTGTGCAAATTCGCACGCCGTGTAATAAAATTAATCATTGCCTGTTTACTCTTACATTCCAAATTTGTCGCAATAGCAAAATTACACATAAAATGTTTAAAATAAAGTAATGTTTATTATTAGTAGGAAATGAGTAGTCCACTTGCGTGATTTTATAATAGAAAGCCATAAATTTGAAAGAGCGACTACGACAACAAGTAACATTTAAATTGAATCTTTTTTATTATTACCTGAAAATTTGGATAAATAGGAGCCTTATAAAATTGTAACATAACATAACATGTCAAAGGATAACATTAATAGTCTATACGACCTAAAGCAGCTTTCTAAGTTCATCAGAAGATTGATATTTTTGAAAGTTCTTAAATAAGTATGATAGCGACTTTTGGAAGAAGACTTAATATTTGATGCAACTTTTTTCTGAATATAAAAAGATTTTGCACTCTGTTGTTAGTGGACATGAAACTACTTTAAATACTGGTACGTAATCCGCCAAAACTAAGAATCGAAAAAATTTTACATAGCGCACTTTGCAAGTAGACTACTCAAATGTATTTGTAGTTTGAAATTTTTTGCAATTTTAAACATTTGTGTATTTATGTGTATATTTTAAAGATCTCAAGTTCAAAATCAAATACTGAACATCTTATACGTATATTTATACAGATGCTTGTTGAAAAATAGATACTTTTCAGTAGTAGTTTTACATGCTCTTTTTAGAGTGTACTTGCTATTTATTATGTTTGCTTTGCAAAATACTTATGCACAAAAAATGTACATTATAAATTGAAATTACAAATGTTCGATTTTATGCACATGTATTCCAAGTCCTTAAGATGGGTTAAATTATGCCTTTTTCATGAAAATGTTTGGTTTTCTTACAAATCATGAGATGTATATGTAAAAAAAGAAAATTGGATACATTTGGATTAATTTTTGGCTTGGTCAGGGATACATTTTCTTAAGACGCCGCGGCAACACTGATGTGCATAGATACGTATGTGCATAGATACATATGTGCATAGATATGTATGTATGTGCATAGATTCGTATGTGCATAGATATATATGTGCATAGATATGTGTATGTGCATAGATACGTATGTGCATAGATACATATATAAACAGTGTTACCATGTTTTGATTTTCAAAAAGCACCAAAAACTTGGAAAAAAGCGTTTTACCACACTAAAAGCACCAAACTTTTTTGAATCAAGGGATACTATTTTCATAACATAATACCGAAGTACTGCACATTAAGACTGGTATATCTCGAGAAAGAAAAATCAAATCGCAACAAACGAAAATGATGCCCTAATTAGAAATGAGCAAATAATTTGATGTTTTCATTATATAACCCCAAATATCGCTAAAAACCGTGTTTTTGGCACTTTGCGGTTAGAGTATCTCTAAATTCTAGTGCTAGAGCAATTGTGAAACCAGTGTGGATTCAGCACAAAGAAACGATGTGTTTTACTCAGGTGGTAAAAAAAAAACAAAATTTGTACAAATAATTAGAAAAGAAAAAAAGAAATACTTAACTTACTTGCGTACTAGCATTTTCAACGCGAATAGAACTTAACAAGGTGAGTTTGCAACTTCAGCTTTTTATCAATCATGGTTGTATTTTAGTCCATTTAAATTTGTAGATTCTTGTAAATTAAGTGCTGCCACAGCATTAAATATTTCAAATTATATTCAACAATTTTTATTGAGCTCGAGGCCGTTTTTTAATGAAAATTTATTGTGCAAAAGCAACAATAATTTCAAAAAATGGTAGAAGTGATACCTATTTCGGAAATCACCACATTTCCTCATCAGACTTCTTTCAGTAGGCTTCGAACCGACGATCCCACTGACTCTGCCAGTTGCCTATGCACCGTGCTACATAAGTACGCCTCGTAAATTATCGTTTGCTTTTTTTCAACTATTTGCATTTTTGTTATGCCAACACAATCAAGCGCAGCTATTCCGCTGCAATTCACTTGATAATTCTATTTTTAGAATTTTTAACTTTTAGGTGTGCTCGTCCTTAAGTTATTTGTTTTTGTTATTTTTCGGCCTTATAACAATTATATTCAACAACGGCCTCGAGCTCAATAAAAATTGTTGAATATAATTGTTATAAGGCCAAGAAATAATAAAAACAAATATTTCAAATTATTTCAGGTTTTAACTATCTCGAAGTAGTTTTAGTTCAGAAAAAAGCACTAAAAAAGGCACTAGGCACCAGGGGCGCACCCAGGAATATATTTTAGGGGGGGTTTTATATTTCT
>NW_016176175.1:0-1440 GCF_001687245.7 Rhagoletis zephyria
AAAATTTAAGATTATCGTTAATCTTTTCATGATGCAGTGATCGGATTTAAACCAAATTAGAATAGGACCACATGAGAGGTAACCAACCCCTTTCCCTTAAAAAAAGAATTACAGAAATCGGTTAACTTGGTAAAAAGCTATGCGGTTACATACATAAAAGAAAAAAGAAAATAAAATAAAAATAAAAAAATATTCCGACGAACTGATAACCTTCTCCTTTTTGTAAAGTCGGTTAAAACTAAAATTGGATTCAAAGATAACATAAAATAAGAAAAATATATTTTTCAACGAAATTTCATCTGTTCGCTTAGAGTAAAGTTTTCACAAGTGGGCCACGCAAAGTATTTCGTTGACCGATTTTGAAAGTTAACATGGTGCGCAATATTGACGCAAAAGATTTTGCCCCAATTTTATTTTTTTAACGAGTTATTTGCAAACAAACTTTTATGCAGGCTTTTACACTTTTTGAAATATTTCGGCAAGCACTAATTCGAATCTTGTTATTTTTTGACAGCAATCAGTGAACTTATTGGGCAACAAAAGAAAGTGGTCAGTTTGTAAAATTTCAATTCTTGTTTTATAAAAAATCGTATTTTTTTAAGCAATTGATTTTTTTTTTTACCAACCTCTCATATACCTAGGAAAATAATTCAAAAAGCATTGTTTGCGCTAAACATTCAGTTTTACTTTCGTAAAAAAATTTTACCTTTGATTGACTTAAAATTTTAAGCAAGTATAAAAAAATATAATACAAAATTTACTGGAAAGCAAAAAAAATAATAATTTGATAATTCTTGATTTGATACTTCAGTTTTAAATACAATTTTATTTTTTGTCGTAGCAAAAAATTTCCAGTGAAATTTGTAAATTCAATTTTAACATTTTTGCTGCGAACACATTTCACCGGAATTATGTTCCATTTCTATTTATTATTATGAGGTATACATAAGTAAATTGCGTGTTTTGTTTTTTTTTTTTATTTTGTAGGAAAATATTTAGAAACCACAAACATTCAAATTGTTTGCGAATTGTATGTGCAATGAGCTTCACTGTAAACAAAAACCATGCAAAGTAAAAAATAAATAAAAAAATGGCACTCGTTCACTAAAAAGTCATATATGTGTAGATATAATTGTACATATCGAGTCCTAACCGCCAAAATGCCGTAAGTGCCACTTTTTCAAAATTTTATTTTTGATGCCTAAACATACCTGGACCGTCTAGATTCATTTCTGCAACAAAAAATTAAATACAAAATGTCGCTTATGGCTAATAGGGAATTTACATGATGCGATTTTACAGGCAACTTTTAGTTGAAAGCAACAATCGCCTGGTGTGAACGGCCTTGTCTGGACAATCACCTAATGTGAACACCGTTTTACATCACTTTGGCGGTTAGGGTTCGATGTGTTCAGAGCTTTTGGTGTTGCGAAACCAAAA
>NW_016176175.1:1744-9425 GCF_001687245.7 Rhagoletis zephyria
TTTTTTTTTTACCAACCTCTCATATACCTAGGAAAATAATTCAAAAAGCATTGTTTGCGCTAAACATTCAGTTTTACTTTCGTAAAAAAATTTTACCTTTGATTGACTTAAAATTTTAAGCAAGTATAAAAAAATATAATACAAATTTACTGGAAAGCAAAAAAAATAATAATTTGATAATTCTTGATTTGATACTTCAGTTTTAAATACAATTTTATTTTTTGTCGTAGCAAAAAATTTCCAGTGAAATTTGTAAATTCAATTTTAACATTTTTGCTGCGAACACATTTCACCGGAATTATGTTCCATTTCTATTTATTATTATGAGGTATACATAAGTAAATTGCGTGTTTTGTTTTTTTTTTTTATTTTGTAGGAAAATATTTAGAAACCACAAACATTCAAATTGTTTGCGAATTGTATGTGCAATGAGCTTCACTGTAAACAAAAACCATGCAAAGTAAAAAATAAATAAAAAAATGGCACTCGTTCACTAAAAAGTCATATATGTGTAGATATAATTGTACATATCGAGTCCTAACCGCCAAAATGCCGTAAGTGCCACTTTTTCAAAATTTTATTTTTGATGCCTAAACATACCTGGACCGTCTAGATTCATTTCTGCAACAAAAAATTAAATACAAAATGTCGCTTATGGCTAATAGGGAATTTACATGATGCGATTTTACAGGCAACTTTTAGTTGAAAGCAACAATCGCCTGGTGTGAACGGCCTTGTCTGGACAATCACCTAATGTGAACACCGTTTTACATCACTTTGGCGGTTAGGGTTCGATGTGTTCAGAGCTTTTGGTGTTGCGAAACCAAAACAAAAAAAAAAAAAATGTATGTACTTTTTGAAAATATCTATTAACATCTATTAATAAATATAAAATAAAACAATGAAGTAAAGTGTGAGACCAGGAGAAACTGAGCTTTACATACCCGGCGCGCATATTTTATATCATTTTTTTACCTGTAAACCACCGTTACATGGTAAGCTGGGGCGTATTTCTTCATTTATATCAAACAATATCGAAAAAATGCTTAATGAAACTTCAAGAAATAATAGAAGCAAGTTTGGTCAAAATCAGTAAAACACAATTGCCGCGACACACTTACTATTAAGACACAGAAAACCGAGCGGTGCCGAGCGAAGTAAGGCGGAGCGAAGCGAGGCGGCGCGGAGCTTTTTAAATGGATTCGACTACAAAGATACCAAAAAACTTACCGTCAGTGAAAAGCTACAAAAATATTTGCTCAATTTTGTTCAAAAGACTAGTCGAAAAATTCGTTCTTATTTAAATATTTTGATATTTTGTCAGCAGCAGCGCCATGAAAAAGAAAAATTTAATAGAAAACTCAAAATCAAAAACTGCTTTGCTTTTAGGCTCAAAACACTTCTGCAAAAGCTTGCTTTATGAACACTTGCATATAGCTACAGTAATTTAAAAGCTTCACTCCGCTCGGAAAGGCTTCACTCGGCTTTCTGTGTGAACGTACCCTTAATCACAAGTAGACGAGGCCGCGCCTATTTTCCAAAAGCCTATGTCAATCTCATGTCTTGAAAAAAGGAAAANAACCGTTATGTAGGTGGTACCACATTCATTTTTCAAAAATTTTTAATAGTCTCATTTATGGCTAAGAGTTTATGACCAACACCGATTTCGAGTGAACTACTTTCAATATAGGCAGTTTTCACATTTCTGTAAATTACCGCTATATGGGAGGTGGGTTCCAAATCATTTCAACAAGTTTCTTAGTTAGCAATGTTACGATTAATATTTCGGTGGTGTAGCTGAAATTTTGCATTTTTTCATAAGTTAGCAGAGCCATGCCCATTTTCTGTAGATTTCATATGGGGTATTCACAACGATGTCGTAAGTGTCGTATTGTTCTATGTCGTAAACTTTAAACGCCTAAAAAACAAATTGAGGGGGTTCGCAAAGAACCATCAAAGTCACATTAGGAATTTTTGCAGTATTAAAAAGTAGTTGGTTTTGTTTCAAGTTCTCTAGAAATTTATTTAAGCTTTTAAAGTTTACGACATACAACAATACGACACTTATGACAGATTTGTGAATCCCTCAATAATTTTCTTATTTTACGCCAAAATTTTACTTCACATACAAATTTTCAATACTTTTAAAATATCGTTATATACATGGGAGATGAGCGTGGTTACATTGGTTAAAGGGCAGCCTACATATTTACCAAATTTTGTCTCAATTTCCGCTCGAGTTGTCGCGCACATTGGCGGACGGATAGAAGGGCAGACGGACGAACAGTCAGGCATGGCTTAGTCGACTTATCTTGGCCGGCGCGCTTTATTCAATTCGGCCAAAATTGCTTAGGCGTTAACAGCACCAAAATGGGAGAAGACTGTTTACCAAAATAAGTTCGTCCTCGCCAGATATCAAAATTGTATGCCAAAGTTTCTTAATAACGTTTTTTTTTTAATTTGTCTAGCCTTCTCTGAGCTACACCCCATACATTTAACTAAAATGATTAGTTGATTAAAAGGTAATTGAAATTTGCCTTCCTTCTTCGAAAATCTTATTATAATTAACGCTGATATTTTGTCTACTAAATTAGTATATAATTTATTGTGATAGCGTTTTAATAGACAATGTGTAGTGTCAACACTCGCGCCCAAATAACGCGAATACAAAAATTTCCAAAATCTATGAGGTTGAAAAAAGTTCTAACATTCTATGTACCAGTACATGTACGAGTATGTGCATCTACTTGTATATGCATATTAGGGTGGTCCAAAAAAAATTTAAGCTGGAATTTTAATGCCACCATTTTTTCATTTTGAAATCAAAAAAATATTTAGAGACCGTTCAAAGCGCTCAAAATTTTCCGTGTGTTTTATATGGGGGGGAAAAGTTTTCGTAGAAATGGTATAGAATTCTTGAAAATCAATATTTTTCGATCGGAAAACTCTGGTTCTCGTCAAGAGACTTTCAACAATAATGTGCAGTTGTTTATTTAAAAATTGTTTAATACTAAAATTTTTTATTGACATCCCATTTTATTTTCTGTGGGTTTGACGGACTTGTAAAATATAGGCACCATGAAAAAATGGTTAAATAAAGAATCGGGTATTATTACTGGGAATCTCCCTAAGAGAAACAGAGTTTTCCAATCGAAAAATATTGATTTTCAAGAATGCTATACCATTTCAACGAAATGTTTTTTCCCGATATAAAATGCATGGAAAACTTAGAGCGCTTTGAGCACTCACTAAATAATTTTTCTTTTCCAAATAAAAAAGTAGGGGTATACGTTTTTGGTTATAAAAAAATTTAAGGGGTGGAGGCATTCAAATTCCCACTTTACTTTTTTTTTACCACCCTAATATACATATATGAACACCTATCCCCATTCTAAAATCCGTTCTCCTTTTAACATTTCACCAACCCACACAAAATTCCGCCGATTTCGAAATATTCACTTACTGCCTCAATCAAGATTTCCAAATAACTAAGTTGGTACAATTCGACACTTCCTCCTCTTGATTATCTATACACTCAGAGAACAATCGCATTTTAAAATCAAAAATCATTTAAACGAAACCGTTTGGTTTTAAAAATTAAAAATTTTGAAACAAAGCAAAATATCTTTATGCTTATAATAAAAATTATTTTTATTTTAAAATGTTTCATATTCGATTTAAGAATGCTGCCTTTTAAATTTTAATTAAGTAAGATCCCGGGTCCGCCAAATCTCACTTATTTTTCCAGACCTATTCTGCTTTTGTGTATTTAATAGGCCTGTAATTAGGGTATTGAAAGCAAGAGCAATGCGAATTGGTTTGACGGGTGAAGTAGCTGGAAAAATATATTTATCATATGGTTCAATGACGTAAAGCAATTAACCAATATTAATTTTCTCCAAACATGACCCAAATGAATTTTCTGATTAGAGGGCTTCAGAACTGGAAAACAAATAAACACCAAAATCAATAGGTTTTCATTAAGTTATGCAAAATTTTTTAAGAAATACAAGACCACATTATTCCACCAAAGTGGGCGCCAATGAAACCGTTAGCGTAACAATTATTAAAAATCAATATGATTTTGTAGCGACTTTAAACTTTGACTTTCTTGTATTAAAATTTCGGCGCTATAAAAAGCATACCAAAAATTTTATAGGGATAACTGGGGCGATTAAACAATTTTCAGCTTCTTTGTATGCATACTTAATAAAATCTTTCGTTAAGTCGTCTAAGAGGTAAATTCGTTGAGGATTATCTAAATATCATGATACTAGCGGCATCTATGTTTTGGGTACCTTCTTTGCAGAAGCAGTTCTTATCATAAAGTTAATACCCGTTAATCCAGGTCATACGATAAATACGTATTCTCTCTCGACTCCAGCGCCATCTGTCGTAAACTCATTTATATGCTTTTACCATAGATTTTCACACCAAATTTCAATTCAAAGTCATCTGACTTATATTTTCCAAGTTATAACTGATTAAAAATTGCACGCCTATGGTTTGTGCCACGCCTCCCTGATCAGAGCCCATTTTTTATACCCCATGATCCGCTTCCAAACCCGATGCAGGATGAATGGCGACGATTTCGGGAAGAGCTTCATAAAGTTCAAAATCTCCGGGTTCCCAGGTGGATAGGCGTTACACCGGCAGTTGACAACTTTCAACTGCATGTTTTCTGTGACGCATCAAATTTAGCGTATGCCGCTGTTGCATATCTTCGCGTGGAAACAACAGACAGTGTATGTAGGGTGACCATTCTCACAGCTAAAACCAAGGTTGCTCCAATAAAAAAAATTACGGTGCCCTGCTTGGAGTTGAATGGGGCTCTTTTGGCATCGAAGCTTGCGGCCAAACTCATTGAAACTATGCCACTTCCACTCAGTAAAATTTACTGTTGGTCAGACTCAAAAACAACTCTCAGTTGGATTCGTTCGCGGCCGGGTCAGTACAAGCAATACGTCAGCAATCGAATTTCTCAAATTCAGGAACTGGTACCCATTGACTCATGGAGATACGTCCCAACTAAGGCTAATCCGGCAGACATTGCATCACGCGGAGTATTTCCATCGCAACTTGCCAATTTAGCAATGTGGTGGAACGGGCCCGATTGGCTGCATCATGGCGAAGATAAGTGGCCATAGCAGACTGTCTTCACTGCATCTTCGAATCTTGAAGTCATAACATCACTAGCAACAACCGAACCGCAACAGACTTATTCGCTAGCTACGCATTTACTAGAAAAATATTCGAACATCAACACTCTGCTGGCGGTGACATCTTGGTGTCGTCGATTCATTGCGGCACGCCTAAAACGACCTCATGATCGGACATCGTGGTGTACGGCAGCAGAAAGAGCTGAGGCACTACAGTTTTGGATCAGTATGTTCAAACTATTCACTTTACTAATGAAGTTGCGTATCTTCGTTGCAGTAAGCCATTAAGTCGTAGGAGCAAGCTACTTAAGCTTAACCCGATGATAGACGAAGACGGACTTATAAGGCTCAATGGGCGCCTTAAAAATGCGACCATACCAATATACGAACGTTTTCCCGTCATATTGCCAAAGGACAACGCCTTGTGCACATTGTTAATAGCTCAAGCCCATGAGTGTACCATGCATGGAGGAGTTCAATCAACACTTAATTTTTTAAGACGACGATACTGGATCATCGACTCTCGTTCGGCTGTCAAGCGTTATATCCACAGCTGTGTTCGTTGTATTAGACNGTCCTGCGCCGCACTGCAATATTTCAAGAGCCTTCAGTCACTGTGGGTTGGACTACGGCGGTCCTTATTCTATTCGTACTACGAAAGGCAGAGGTCACCACAGCTACAAAGGCTACGTAGCTCTCTTTGTTTGCTGTAGTACGCGAGCCGTTCATTTGGAACTCGTTAGCGACATGAGTACTGAAACGTTTCTCGCTGCGCTACGCCGATTTTTTTCTCTGCGTGGATATAGCTCTGACATATATAGTGATTGTGCTACGACTTTCGTTGGTGCGAATGCAGAGTTAAGAGAACACCACGCTGCATTGCGAAAGCAACTTGAAACAGCAGCTAGTGCTATGAGTACTCGAGGTGTTTCGTGGCACTTTATACCTGCAGGGTCTCCGAATTTTGGAGGTATATGGGAGGCCGGCATCAAAAGCACAAAACATCATTTAAAACGCACAATAGGTAGCGCAACGCTGACGTTCGAAGAATTCTACACGGTGCTAAAGCAAATCGAAGCGGCGCTTAACTCACTGCCGCTGTGTGCTTTGACTGATGATCCGAACGACATATCGGCACTCACTCCTGGGCACTTTTTGGTGGGCGGGCCCATTTTAGCTACGCCCGAACCTAGCCTACTCGAAGTTGATACAAGCAGACTCAAAAGGTGGAAACAAGTTCAACAAATGCAGCAAGATTTTTGGAAGCGATGGAGTTATGAATATTTACGAGAACTACAAGTCAGGCATAAATGGTTTCAACGCAAAGATAATCTGAAGGTTGGAAATTTGGTGCTGTTACGCGATGAGCGTGCTCCTCCTACTCATTGGCCGCTTGGACGCATAATTGAAGTTCATCCAGGCGACGATGGTGTCGTTCGAGTAGCAACTATACGCACAGCGTCGTCTCTCTTAAAAGGTGCTATTTCGAAGTTGATTGTACTCCCAATTGAAGATGAAGGGACGCATATGGTGGGCGGCCATTCCTCTGAAATTTCGTCGCAGCAAGTGGACGAGGTGGGCGGAATGTTACGGAGGAATGCAACTCTGCGTTGATACAACCATGCGCTAATGTTCCAATGCCATATGTCAATCGCTTTATTGCTTTTTCTTTTCCTTTTTTTCTCGCTTCTTCTCATACAGATCCCAGCGACAGCGAACGTGTACATATTTCGACCTCTTAATAAAATTTGTAATTTGCAAATTAAATAAAGTTTATTTTTTCTTTTAAAGTTTAACAATAATTATTCCGTTATATTACCTACATCAGCTTCGGTTTGGTTTTATATGAATAATATTTGAATTAAATAAATAAATATTAATTAAATATTTTTAAGTCAAGCCCTTTTATTATTTGTATTAATACGGACACTAAAATGGCACAAAATCACGCCGAGGCATGTAAACGCAATTTTGGATCGTAGGTTACGGATCTGCATACTTTTTTTTCTTTATCAGGCCATTTATCTAAGATATTTTCATTGTAAGTTTGCATTTCGAATGAAAACCAAATTCAAACTTTAACATAGAAAATGTTGCTCACGTGTGTACGAGTACGGCCATTTATGTACGAATGGAAAATATTTAAATCAAATACTACATATCGCTATCCAAAGTTGAAAAGGTGCCAAGTTCAAGACAAGAATGGCAGGTAATACGAAACTACATCGATTTTTCGTCTCTCCTGAGCAATTTCAAATATTATAGTACACCGTTTTCAAAGTAAAGCTTTTCATATTTAAATCACTATTAAATACATTTTTACTTCGTTCAAGCACCGTTTTAACTTATTTTGCAATATTTTTCCCTAAGTGTACTATTAAATATGTGTTTATATACATACGTACTAGAGGGCTGCATGAATTAACTCAAACTTCATGCCAAACAGAGTAGAGTAAAGTAGAATTCATAACTTAAAAAATTCCAAAAGCTGAGTGTTTTGTATGTGAAATAAAATATTAAAA
>NW_016176176.1:0-4155 GCF_001687245.7 Rhagoletis zephyria
AGCTAATTTCACCACTCACGACACCAGCATGCTGGTACAATCATAAAATCTTTAAATAGTTTTTGAAGTCGCACCAGCAGCTGGTGCAATCACACCACAAGAACATACACGGTCAATCGACTTGATGGGCCATTTAACAAATTAAGCATTTTAAGGGCTGTAAGCTTATCTATTTTAAACTATAGTTAAATCGTTAATGAATTTTGAGATAATTTATGATCTATTTCAGAAAAAGAAGGTTTTTATTTAAGGAATATCATCAAACATATCAGCAGAAAAAAATTCTATTTCGCCATATGATATTTTATAATTCAATACAGTATTGATACAAAAATATATTTATTCTTTTAGTTTAAGTTATAAAAATTTACTTGATTGAAAATTGAATTGATTAAAATTGATAAACTCAAATTCTCATGAATATTTTCAAAATTCATAGATTGAATGGATAAATTGAAAATATTTATTGAAAAACTATTAAAATCAGGCATTGGGATTCTACTGCGAATATCTTATAAATGGTTAGAGTAATCGATTAACTACATGAGACCTTTTTTGTAGAGCGTTTAATTTCCTATAGAAATAATTAAAACTCATTTGAAAATAATTATTTTTTAGTAAGTTACAAAATTCAAAACAAAAAGTTATTTTCCTTAAAATACTTCAATTTTTGATCTTGAATATCTTTTAAATGGTTAGATTAACGAAAAGAGTGTATCAGACCATTTTTGTAGAGCGTTCAATTTCCTATAAATATTGACCATGCAACTGGTTTAACGATCTATCGGTGATAAGATATGACCATTTTTATATGAGACTAAATTGAATTTGGAAAACTATGATGAGCATAATCTCCCCGTTAATATTAAGAGCTCAGATTTGGTATGTACTTTCTAGAGGTACCTAGGAATTAGTTTTCGTGTGTCGGATCAAAAAAAAACGTTATTTTTTACCCACCCTAATGTACATACACACATACACACATAAAATGTGAAGTTACATGAAAAAAGATGCTTTTATTATTGCACTCGTTTTGTACTAACTTTTTAAAAAAGAAGACACCCCGAAATTGTGCATATGGAAACTGTGCATACGAAATAATGCATTTGAAAAAAACCAAAATAATGCATACGAAAAAACCGAAATTATGCATATATGCACAGTTTCGGTTCAAAGCCGGAATAATGCATATGAAAAAACCGAAATAATGCATATATGCACAGTTTCCGTTGAAAACCGCAATAATGCATATTAGAAAACCCGAAATTATGCATATGCACACTTTCGTTTGAAACCTGAAATAGTGCATATGAGAAAAACGAAGTAATGCATACATGCACAGTTTCGGTTGAAACAGAACTAATGTCTAATTCAGGGTTGTTGCGAATATTAATCCAAAATAAAAGTCCTTTATGGATAATAAACAAACGGCCTGTCCAAATTAAACAAATTTGGTATCATATGAAAGAGGGCTGAAATAGCTTTTACACAGAAATAACGAACGACCTCTATTTACATTTTTTTTTATAATTTATTACTAAAGAAATGCATAAACCTGACACAAGGTTTGTCCTATGGTAATTATTTAACATATATTGTTGAAATATATTTCAATATGTGGTTTTCCTCGTTTAGATATTTTAGTGTTAAAGCTATTTAAGTCCTCTTTAATTTGATACCAAACTTGTTTAATTTGGATAAGCAGTTTGTTTATTATCCGGAAAAGACTTTTATTTCGGAATAATATTCGCAACAACCCTGGTCTAAATAAACAGTTTCCATATGCACAATTTCAGTGCCCCGTTGAGAAAAGCGTTGTAAAAAGCTGTTAAGTGAAGATCACACGATTTGTACATCTGTACGGATTTGTACATTTTGGCAGTGAAAGAGTGGTGTTGTTTAGAAATTCCGAACAACACCACTATGTACCTGCCAAAATGTACAAATCGAGTGATCCCTGCTTAAGATGAAGATAAAGAGAGGGAGCTGAGAAAACGTTAAAATTTAAAGCTAACATATGTAAGTGCATAGCATACATACATATCGTCGATGTTTTTGCAAAACTGCCCATCGACCAGTTGTAAAACCGCCTAAATAGCCATTGTGACAAAAACGAGATTTGGTAACCCTGAACTCCAGGCTTCGAGATTTATGCATAAGAATCGTAAAATCGTCACTAAAACAACAGATTTGTAAAATAATAGCTAGAGAAAATACCGCCTATGAAGGCAATGCCTTCAAAGAAAAATAGTTTTTTCGCTCTAATAAAAAATTTGAGTGCCTAAAATAGCCGGTTTTGCAATTGGTCGATGGGCGGTTGTGCAAAAACATCGCCGATTTGTATATCCGTACATATGTACATATGATCGATATGTACATATGTACGCTCTTAAAACGAATCCACGGGAAATTAAAATTTTTGTAACGTTGCTAGAGCACTTTTCAGATTTATGTCTTTAACACCAAATTATTTGATTAAAAAATTTTTGCGTAGGACGCTGAAACCTAATCGCAAACGCACTGCAGAAAGTTTCACGCTGTCAAACGACAACAATTGACTAAGGGCCGTTCAATATCCGGTTAACACAAACCGGAGTTAAAATGTCCATAATGACGTCTAGTAACTTTGACGAAAGCTTAACTTATCTTATTTTATTCATTTTAGTGCAGTTTTAAAAATCTTTTGCTAAAAAAACTTTCGTTAGACTATTTTATTTTATTCCTTTGATTGTACATGTTAAATAAAAGCTTGTTCTTAAAAAATGTTTTTTTTACATTATATATTTTATTTTTATTTATATAATGAAAACAGCTCTTATAAAGATTTTATTTTGTTGCTTTAAATAGAAAAGTTCTTTAAATGTAAATCTATCTTAAACTGAAGCATTTTCATCTAAGTTAAGGGCCCGTTGTTCAATGTATGCCTATTACCAGTACATCATTATCGAAGATTTCGACATCATGCATATAACATGTGATCGATAAAACAGTTTTTGTATTTAACCCGAGCTACCGACTTGAGTTAATCAGACATTGAACAACGGGCCCTAAGTGCCAATTTTAAATGAATATTTAAACGGCACTTAAGTTTAATTGTGGATTGCTGTTTAAATTCCATTTAGCTTTCGTTGGGTTTCAGATCAACTTTATTTAAATATGCCAATCAATTGGCAGCACTGCTGCATGTTCCTTGAAATTGTTGTTGCATTTGCTTGTTTGTTTACATTATGTGCTGAACAGCTGATTGTTTTTTGGTGGGATTTGGTGGGATTGATTAAACAACCTACCAATCAATAGTTGCGTTCGCGTAGCTGTTAATTGTTCATGTTTAACCAAAACTTACAAGTTTTTGCGTTCGCGCACGCAAAAAACTTGCAAAGTAAGGGAAATTGAGAGAGCAAAGTGACATTTCATTTTGAGGGGAAGCTGCTGGCTTCTGCTGGAAAAATTTTTGCCAACAGCAATTTGCCAACAGGAAAACAGCTGATCAAAAACAGCTGGTTGGCATTTACGCAAATCACAAAATTGAATTTGATGGTTTGGAAGTTAAAAATTACAAAATGCGACTAATTANTGGAGATTTTAAACGAACGCACCTAATCTTGGTTGTTTGGTACAAACCCAAGGTTGCATATCTCATATTTAAATAGCCAATATTGACCATTTAAGTTCAGATTAAATGTATGATCTGAAAATGAATAGCGAAAGTTAAAAAACTATCTCTACTTAAGTAGGCCATCTGAAATTGGGCTTAAGCCTTTTGACCACTTCGGTATGTTAATTCTTCTTCTTTTTAAGTTCAGATTAAATGTATGATCTGAAAATGAATAGTGAAAATTAAAAAACAATCTCTACTTAAGTAGGCCATCTGAAATTGGGCTTAAGCCTTTTGACCACTTCGGTAAGTCAATTCTTCTTCTTCTTCTTTTTTGGCGCTGTAACCGCCTAAGCGATTTTGGCCGAGTTCAGCAAAGCACGCCAGTCGTTTCTCCTCTGTGCCAACTGACGCCAATTGGAAACGCCAAGTGAAGCCAAGTCCTTCTCCACCTGATCTTTCCATCGCAGTGGGGGCCTCCCTCTTCCTCTGCTACCACCAGCGGGTTCCGAGTTGAATACTTTCAGAGCTGGAGCGTCGGTGTCCATTCGAACGACATG
>NW_016176176.1:6954-9425 GCF_001687245.7 Rhagoletis zephyria
AACTACTCTTGCAAAAGTCGCTATAATACTTATTTATACACTTTCAAATGTCTCCTCTTCGTATGAACTTAGAAAACTGCAAGAAAACGTGGTAGTTTCGGTGCCTAGTGGAAGAGGTCGCAAAAAAGAAGCAAACCAATCTTCCTAGAGGAGAGAACGCGAAAAGCTAAAAAAAGCTAGCTATGTAAAAGTTACTGTTTCAAAACTTGCAATATTAAATTTTTAAATATAAAATTTGCAAATCTACCATACTGCAATTTTATTTTTTTTAATGGTATTAGGCTCTTGTTTATAAAAATTTTCAGGTAATAAAAAAGATACAGTTCGGATGTTACTTGTTGTCGTAGACGTTTTTTTTTAAATTTATGGTTTACTTTTATAAAATCACATAACACTGTTTGCAAGTGGACTACTCATATCTTCTATATCTATACTATTATATAAAATTGATTATATGGGCATTGTTTGTCACGGCTTTTTTCTCAAATTACTAAACAGATTTCAATAATTTTTGTTTTAAAACGAAGCATTTGTAAAAGGAAACAGAGTGGCATACTTATTTTTTTATTCTTGGAAGATAAACACCCTTTTTTGGGTGTAAAGTTACAAAAAAAATACAATACGTTCAAGCATTAGGCTATTTGATCGCCAAATACTGCGCATAGCTACGCGAAAATTCTGTTCATCAGTGCCGACCAAACACGAGCTCGCAAAGACGGGGTCACAAAGGCGCAAGAGATGTGTATGAGCGACGTGACTGCGCTGTACCACATACATACACATAAACGTAGTTGAGCTAAACAACGATCACTGATTGAACTTGCTAAATATATACATGTATCTATATACATATGTACGATTGCAAAGCATCGCTTCACACTCATGTGCAGTATGTGGTTGACACAACAAATTAAACATACATATGTTTGTAAATATGAACATACATATGTATTTATGTATGTATGTACTTGTTTCCAAATAAAGGGTACATGGCAAGTATTATTTATATATTTTTTTAAGATTGGTAAATTTATTCTCTGAAACCGATTACCGACGTGAAAATTTGTGCATAGTACCGAACTGCTTTCAGGCTTTAATTTTTGCATTTTTGTAAAAGATTCTCTACAATGTCACTTTTTTAAAAGTGAGTTAAAGGATTAAATAAGTTTAGAAGCTGTTAGAAAAAAGGATACTAGCTGATAAGCATTGTACTGATTTTTTACATTAAATGCATGACTTTTAAACATTTGCATATCACTTTGAATCTCATTTATTACATAAGCTAATGTTGAATTTTTTCCACCTTCTTCATGACATTTTTCATGGTTTTATGTCATGGTTTTTCTTGGGAGGCAGGCTTTTTGATTAATCTTTCTTCGGCAACAATTTCCCATATATGCTTTTTAAATGAAAAATCCCTTTTCACCTAAACGTGACATTCTGGAAATATTTCACATTTTTTGTTTTTTTTAAGAGTTTTATTTCACTAAAGCATATAAACAAGGAAATGAAAAACGGGACATTCAGGAAAATTCGGAGGGACAATGTTATAATAGAAAGCAACGCTTATGTATGTTGACAAAATTTTTCAGCCGAAAATATAATAAGACAATAAAGGTTAAGGTGGTCATTTACAAACAGTTAGGCCTTTTTTTCATTGTTTCTTTGCTTAAACATTTTTTCATGTTGATTATCGAATTACCTGAGCGGGGATATATATTTTTATATGAAGTACGCAAAATATATCAAAGAAATACCGTTCGCAAAAGAACTGCGCAAAGTGCAACTATGGCTTCGATTTTGCTGTTCTCAAGCTTAATTCTATACATATAATAAAATTGTAAAAAAACGATGTATTATAGATATTAAAGAAAAATGAATATGGGAGGTATTTATTAGAGCAACAGAAGCTAAATCAAGAGTTTTTTGAAATTTTGTCTGTCTTTCTGCTGGTATGTTTGCACGCGCATCAGTCAAAACCTAATGCATGGAATTGAATGCACTTCTCACCGATGCATTGCTAGACTTAAAATATTGAAAACAATATTAGAGAGGCCATTTTTGTAAAATTTTAGTTAAAGCAGAATGATAAGATAACGTAGATGTTGAAGTATGGCTGTCAAAAGAAAGAGGTTAAAGAAAGCCTACTGTCATACCCACACAAAAGCGTTGGACTGAGCGTTTTCTGACGCCTAGCGTTAACGCCGAAGTGTAATACCTAAACAAAAGCGGCAACGCTACGTCAAATGAATAAATAACACCAACAATAAGCATAGGTTTGTTTATGTGAATTACGAAAATGACAGTTTCGCTGCAGCAAACTTGACTTCCCAACACCCTGTCAAGTTCGGATCTTCTAACCGCTAAGCGTTGGCGCCGCTTTATTTCGGTATGCTTCATACAAATTGTATGATCATGGGATTTTTTTGCCAACCAGACAACGCTGACGCTTTTGGTTAGGTATGGCTGTT
>NW_016176177.1:0-9425 GCF_001687245.7 Rhagoletis zephyria
TTTTTTTTTTTATAATCAACAATTTTCCTCTTTCATCAACTCGCACGCCAACTCGTATTTCGTTTATAACGTCTGGCTGATGTGGTGCGAATAATTTTGACTATCGACGATTTGAGCTGTTGTGCTGGAGGACTTTTGCACCATAGATTAATTACGTTGTGTTATTGTGGCGTTCAAGTTTACATCGCGGATATGCTCTTATGCTAGAGTTCATTGAACATTGATCTCTGCGTGCAAAACTTCATTCAGGATTCTTCACGTAAAGTAAAACACTAGCTACGAAGGTCCCTCACTGGCGGATATAAACCTGCACTTTCATTTAGAGTTACGAAAAAAGGTGATAAAAGTTTGAGTTCATAAAATATAACATAAAAGTACAAAAGGATGACAAACGATAAGGAGAAGACGATACGTGTGGGCTCCAGAAAAAGTGAAGTAAGTTGCAAATTTTATTACACAAGTGAGTTTCAAAAACATTAACCTGTTGGGGGGGGGGTGAAGGTTGTTATAATGGACTATTCTCACATACCAAATTCAGCAAGGTATTTCAATTGATTCACATATAAATAAGTATACTTATCTACATGTGTACGTACATCCATTTTTATGCACATATGTATTTACTTGATTTTTATGAAATCTAAAGGCTTAAATTTTATAACACCAAAGGGAAATAGTAGATGGCTGAAGGAGGGAGGTCAAATCATTTGTTGTCTGGGCGCTGGGGGAACGTGAGACGTGTGTTGCGACTCTTGATTGTCGTGCTCAATTTTTGGTTAAGTTACACAATCGCGCAACTCGCAAACCAAGAAAAGGCAACGTTAATCACGCACACGAAAACCCAACGGTTTGGTTGTACTTAACTCGCCACAACGCGATGCATTAAAGTGAAGTGGGAGCGAAGCAGTAGCAGTGTAATCAAACGAACACACAGCGCTCAGGTTTCAACTTCTTTACAATTTCTGCTTTGTTCACAAAATATTTTTACTTGTGTATGTAAGTATGTACGTATATAGATATTTGTACTTATCGTACACATATTTTGGAGGTAGAAGTCATTAGGCTGTGCAATGAATAGCAGCAACATTCAGCTTATGACTTGCTTGTACGGTTAACTGATCCGAAGATGTATTTTAAGTAGGTATGAAAATATATACAAATGTACATATGTACATTGTACAAATGTATATATTATGACAGAATTGTTTCATATCCGCCTATAATGCTTTATTTTAATTCTATGTAGTATGTCTATCATTCACTTGTGATGTCAAAACTGTCCGATTGCCAGTGAATAATGAATAACTAATTTGGAATTTCAAACAGTTTAGGCTGATAAGTTTCCGATTTGACATCGAATATTTAAATGAAATGCCATTATTTAAAGTAGGAACTGCTCGCAAAAAAAATTGAGCTGATCAACTCAATAATTGCCTTTGTAAAGTTTTTTCTAGGTGTGAATTTAACGGAAAAAATATTTTCCTTAGCGCTTAATTACCCTGAAATTTTACTTTGCGCGTGCTATTAACAACCACTTTCATTTTTCTTAAGCATTTTACATTACAAAAAAAAAGTACTTAAACTTTAATAGAAAAAGTTTTTATAAAATTAAACAATTGTTTTCATTTATGTACTTGTGTTTCTTTTTAATTTCAGTTAGCACTCATTCAGACAAAGCATGTCATTGCACGTTTGCAAAAGCTCTATCCAAAAAAGAAATTCGAGATCCGTAAGTGAATGTTATTTATTTTACATTTTTGAAAATTCTTAAAATTAGAGTGCACTGTATGTATGTACGTAAGCACATATGTATGTTCACTTATTAAGAAAAGTACATTCGAAATGTTTGCAGTTATTTCATTCAGTTAATAATGTATAGACAACAATGAATCACCTTTCAATTATGGCGGAAAAAATTCATGACTTATAAAACTATTTTGCGAAGCATATTATTTGTCCCATTCGATCCAGATATCCCTCGCGATCGGGTTAGGATTCAATAATGTTCGACCTTTTTGGATTTCTCACGCCTGATGATATGAGGACCTTGGACCTTCCCCTTATCTCCTTTATGTGGTCAACTTAGTACATAGTTCTGTATTCTTTATAAGTGTTCGGTTTTTATTTCGTGAAGCGAAAAATCTAAAAGTTAAATATAGTCACCACGGCCTCTACATTAATCTCTTAATATAATTTATTAAAAGCTTGTCGGACTTAATACCGATAAATAAGGGCACAGGCCGCTATATATACGTACATATGTATGTAATGTATATACACGTGTGTACATACGTATGTATGTACATATATGGCTGTGCAATTGTAAAGAATAAATTGCATATGAATGTATATTCTAGATAAAATTTGTAAATATCAGCAGTAAAGGCTCCTGGCAAATTAAATTAATTTAACTTCGCATATAAATATGTAGATTTTCGTTAAATTACTTTTTATATCATGATAGGAGCCATTTATTTTGATATAGGAGCCGCTTATTTTGAAAGTGGCATAAGTCATTTCATACCTCTTGGTCTTAAATAACCAGTTACTTGTAACGGAGTACATCTGTAGATCGTTCTTCTGTCGCAAACTAATGACAAAACTTGTTACCTATGGCTGATGAAGTTGAACAAATAACAGACGCACTCAGCTACAGACAAATGATCGCTGAAGTCAAACGACATGAAATTACTTATGCCAGTTTTCTGTGATAATAATTTTTTTATCTAACCAACAACACGTGCAGTAACTTGAATCACATACATACATACCGTATATAGTTAATATCATTACCGCTTTTCATAAATTTTGTTTATAAATTTTGCTCTACTGTTTGTATATTTTATCAAGTTGTTGAGGGGGAAGTGGTGACTATGCATGAATTTAATTTGTTAGATAAGGTTATGATTTTGCTTATTTACGAATTTCAATTTGAAAGCCCTCCCCAACGTATTTTGTTTCTAATCCTTTTTTATTTTTAATTCAGATACCATGTCGACTATCGGCGATCGGGTACTCAACATATCACTGCCGAAAATCGGAGAGAAAAGCCTTTTTACACGCGATCTGGAAGATGCGCTGCGCAATGGTGGCGTAGATTTTGTAGTACATTCGTTAAAGGATCTACCTACTGCTTTGCCTACGGGCATGGCAATTGGCGCCGTACTTGAACGAGAAGATGCTAGAGATGCCTTGGTGCTGCGAGAAGACTACAAGGGTCATACAATTGAAACGCTGCCCGAGGGTTGTGTTCTAGGTATGTAATAGAAATCTAGCGTTATGCTCAAAACCTAAAATCTAATAATTTCTCTTCTTTTTATAGGCACTTCTTCGTTGCGCCGCACTGCTCAAATTCGTCGTCAGTATCCCCATCTGACCGTTTGCGATATACGCGGCAATTTAAACACGCGCTTAGCCAAATTGGATGCACCCAATTCGAAATTCGCCGGCATAATCCTAGCACAAGCCGGACTTGTTCGCATGGGCTGGGATAGCCGCATTAGCCAAGTACTCGAACCGACTGATTTGCTTTACGCAGTTGGGCAAGGCGCTCTGGCGGTCGAATGTCGCGCCAATGATCTAGAAGTGCTGGGCATGTTGCGAAGTTTAATGTGTCTTTCGACAACCTGCCGCATACTGGCCGAACGCAGCTTCCTGAAAACTTTGGGTGGAGGTTGTAGTGCACCTGTTGCGGTTTGGAGTAATTTAGATGGCGATCTATTGGAAACAAATGCAAATCATGCCAGTAGTGCGCTTTCATTGGTAGGTGCCGTCTGGAGTTTAGATGGCTCCACAGAAATACGTGACAAAAAGGCCTGTACGTTTGCCATTGTTGAAGTAAATAAGAAAGAGCATGCCGACAATGGTAATTTGGTGCAAGAAAATGAAGACGACGACGATAGCAGCGATCAACCGCCTACTAAACGACGGCGAGGCAATGAGTCCGGTAGTCCAGTGCTGCAACATAGTCCGCCCGTTATTAACGACGATGCCGAAGCGGAGAAGGTAGCCGGTGCCTTTAATATGGGTGAAATTATTGAAAAGCACATCAGCCTAGCACAGCATTGTCCAGTAATAAGCGCTGACTTGAATAAGATTGAGACCATTGGCAATGCCGGAGATGCCAATGGCAATAGCAATGTAAATTTGGATCTGCGTGCCGGTGGCGATTCCAATGTGAACAATCCACATTGTCCGCTGAAAATGAATGTGGGTCAAGATTTCATGGGCGAATGCCCATTTGTGAGTAAAGAAGAAAAGGTCGCATTAGCTACCGCGGGGAAATGTCCCGTAACAAATGAGCTTGCAAACAAGCAGTATGATGAAACTGACAATGCTGCCATTGCGGCAGTGCCATCTACCTCAAAATGCCCGTTCGCCAGCATGCATGGCGGCGCAAATGGCAACGAATACTCAGCCAGCGCAGCAGACGCTGTAGCCGGCAAATGCCCGTTCCTACAGAAAACCGTTAAGATGTTTGATTACGCAGATGAAGAGAAGCCACAGCCGAAGTCAGTGCCGGTGTTGATCGAAGATGTGGAGAATCTTTATTGTGGTTTGTACCAGCATGCGTGTTACAATCGAGAATTGTATATACGAAGTAATGCTCTGGGACAGCAACTTGCTGAGGAGCTGATTAAGAAAGGTGCCTTAGAAGTTATGAAGTGCGCACAAGCGGAGATACATAGCAAAGCGTAGAGGGGAAAAAGCTAGGTCTTGTTCGAGTTGCAATCACAACCGCAGTGTTGCAACAGTCCTGCAAATTTTCATCAGCGCTACAGTGTTGCTGCTTTAATTACGTGCCTCGAACAGGCCTCTATTTAGACACGAGCGGTTTCGTACTAGAGTAGGAAATGTTTTTTTTTCCTTAATTTTTTGCTTGTTTCTCCTTGACATCTACATTTAGCAATGTAATCTAAAAATAATGGTTTTTTTTTGAAGAAGTTTAAATTGGTCAGTAAATATTATTATATAGTCATAAAAAAGACAATAAAACAAAGTTTATCATAGTGAGGAATTGCGGACAATTTTTTCCTATTTGTTAATTGCAATTTTTTTACCTTTTTTATGTTTGTGTAATTATTTGTTGAACGCTCTTTAGTCCGAAGTTTACTATTTTTTTTATTGTACCTAGTTGTTAAAACATTTGTAATACACATTAGATAATGGCTTTGCAAAGGTGGCATGTAAACGAGATGGATTCATTTTGTTGAACATATTTATTATAAACATGTGGATTCGAGATGTACATATATACATAGATACATATGTATGTGCATACATTTGTAATATCATTAACGGCAAAATAAAACAAAATCATTGAAACAAAGTATTCGCTTTATTTATCTAATTTCTAATAGGATGTACTATATAGTAGGTATTCATACAAATGTATGTACAAATACACATATTTTCGTTAGGATCTATTTCAAAAATGGAAATCGACAGATCCGTCAGCGAGTAACAACTTATCGATACGAAAAGTTTAAACAAAATGTTATGTTGGAAGACTTATGGCGCCATGGGAAGATTGTTTTAGTTTCTAATAATTTGAGCTGTTATAAAAAACTTTTCCTTTATACTTGATTCTTTTCGCAAAACGTATTTATCAAAAAACGACTAAATAGTTATAAAACAACTTAATATCTAAATCTTGCTAATGAACAATATGACAAAAGCTAACCGATAATGCCTACAAAATAAAAATTTTAGAAAGTACCTCAATTACCATTCAAGCTCATCACTTCTGGATGTTTTTCATGCATATGTTGTTGCATTTTCGAGCGTTTGCTAAAACGTTTCGTACAGCTGGGATATTGGCATGCTAGCTTGTTGTCGGAACACTTCTCACTTAACATATGAGCCTCATATTTTTCCTCCGAGTGGAATTGTGCATAACATTTGGGGCAATTTTTTACATGATCACCGCGATGCTGCTTATCCATATGTTCGCGTAACTTATCTGCCATCGAAAATACTTTACCGCAGACAACGCAAATCTCTTTTTGTTGGGATTTCTCGCCATTGATAATTCGGACATTTGTCGGCTCTTCTTCCCTGGACTCTATATGCTTTGATTGCTTAGACTTTTTTGGTGTTTCTTCAACTCGTCGTTTCTTCGCAGATTGATCTTGATCTTCACCCGAGTCTGAATGTATGGCTGGCGAATCACTAACTGTATTCAAATCGTAGTGACTATGTTTATTTGATACGTGGCTCTGAAGTAAGCTGTAGCGCTCGTATGCAGCTGAACAGTAAAGACATTTGTAAATATCGCTATCGATTACACCATGCTGACTGATCATGTGTGCTTTATATATTTTTCTCTTTATGCTTTCAAAATCGCAAAAAGAACATTGGAAAATCCACTCAACGGTGGACGTTTCACTTGAGCTCAAATCATTACGTTTCCTCTTTGAGGGCGTTTGAAAAACAAGGCCTTGCTGGTTCTTTTGTTCATCGGCAATGCTGATAATTGAACCATTCATTTCCTGTTCACCGTATCCTTCACAATCTTCTTCTTGGCCTTTTTCTAATTCTGGTTCTTCTTGCTCTACTTTTATGGCTATGAAGTCTTCTTTGTCTCCCGTTCTGGACGCTTTCAAATTTGCTGCCGCAACAGACTTGCGTGTTTGCAGTTTCTGTTTGGGCTTATTTTCATGCTCATAAGCAATATGATTTTGCAATGCAGATTGCCGTGCATATGTGCTGGCGCAACGCTTACACTTAAAAATCCGCGAATCCTCAATTTTATGCTTGCTTTTCATGTGTCTTTTGTACATTTTAGCATGCACTGTTTTATATTTACAGTGTGTGCACTCGAATTCAAAAGATGCATTCGGGTCATCAGCTTGGCTGTGCTCGTTAGTAGTGTTAACAATTGATATCTCATTGTCCAGTTGATTTTGGATGGTCGTGCTGCTTAGTACAGACGGAGCATCAAAGGCAATGGTTTTACGTCGCTGGCGTTTCGGGCGCGGTTTATTGTTATGAACACATGCAATGTGATTTTGTATACCATTGATGCGCTGATATGTTTCTTGGCAATGCATGCACTGATAGATTCGTGGATTATCTACCTGATGCTTATTAAGAAGGTGCCTTTTGTAAATTTTGGGTTTTTTTGTTGTCAACTCACAGTGCGTACAATAAAACGTCCAGGAGTCATTCCGTTTGGAGGCATCTTTTGTTTTTGAACTGTCAACTTCTTCATTCGCTTCTTCATTACTTTGGTCATCCGGTTCATCATTGCTTTCTTCCTGTACGTTGTGTGATGAGGCGATATTTAAACGGCCTTTCTGAATTTTTCTTGTGCTAGGCAAGGATTTTGAGAGACGTTCTAAAACAATTTCTGTTTTTATAAGACCCGCCGAACAGCCGGCACAGATAAGGTATTTTGGAGGGAACTCAACCTGTTGGAAGAAAAGGATTGTTATCGTTTCGTTAGGTTATTGCATTTTACTCACATGATTACCAATTATAAAGTTTATTATACTAGACAATTGTGTGCCTAGTACTCTTTCCTTGGGATTAAATAGTTTGGAATGCTTATTCTTACACAATGGCCGCTGAATTCGAATGTTCTACGACACAATTAACCAAACATTTCTTTTGCTTCATGTTCCACGGACAGCATTGGGAGCGGTGAGATCAGTGCACGGACTTCACCACTTAATTGGTAGATCTACCAGTGTTGCCAGAAAATTTACCAAATTCCTCAAAAACAAATGAAAAATCCTCAAAATCCGAACAAATTAGTCAAAATTTTCTTATTACAGATATAAGTATATTGCATAATGGCTGCATTTCTTTATTCATTCTGAACGTTTGGAATAAGCTTTTTTGTTTATTTATTCTTTAGAACGTTCCTGTTCATATGTTGACGTATATTTCAAACGCATTCTGTTTATTCCGGCTGTGAAATGGGATTATCCGGAATGTATAAAGAAACGCAGCCTGTATGTTTTTGTGGTGTGATTGTACCAGCTGATGGTGCGACTTCAAAAACTATTTGAAAATTTTATGATTGTACCAGCATGCGGGGGTCGTAAGTGGTGAAATTAGCTCAATTTTCTAAGAAAAAAGTATTGTGGCGGAAATTTCTTCACTATATGAGTCAAAGCCGTTTATGTGAAAGATTAAGTTGACGATATTGCAGTTGGGAAATAAAAAAAAATATTTTTAAAAAAATATTCAACAATTTTGATGAGCTTGAGGCCGTTTTAAGTGAAAACTTATTTTGGAGAAGCAACAATAATTTGAAAAAAATGGTAGAAGTGATAGCTATTTCGGATATCACCACATTTCCTCATCAGTCTTCTTTCAGTAGGATTCGAACCGACGATCACCACTGACTCAGCCAGTTGCCTACGCACTGTGCTAAGTTTGCCTTGCTAATTCTTGTTGCTAATTTCCACCATTTCACTTTGCTAAGCCAACTACAACCACGCGCAGCTATTCCGCTGCAATTCACTTGATCATGTGCTTGTTGGTTTTTGTTAATTTTTCTGTAGTAGTTCTGGCTTGTAGTTCAACAATTCAACCAGAAGCTGACATAGACGCGCACATGGTTACTATGCCCGAGAGCTCTGCGTATCTCTGCGAAATCATTCCCATAGCGCGCTCTTACTCCGCTGCTATAATTGCTAATGTAATAGAGTCCACATTCCTTCCTTCCTTCAAAATATGTAAAATCAAACAATTTTACTATAAATAAGCACTTCACGAATGTTTTTTTTAATTCCTTTCCACTTTGTTGTCCTTCATTCAGTTATCTTCGAAAAACAACTGATAGTTGGAAATGCTGCACATGTCTCCGCAAGGGTTGCAGCATGTGGATTTTTCGTTTCTCGTAGCATAGCTACGAATTACGAATTACGAAAATTCGGGTTCTAGAATAAGGGGGGATATTTATTTTTCATCTACCAAAAAGATGCTTCTTTCCCCACGCTCTAAACAATTATTTTACGTGTATTTATCTTATATGGCTAATAAAATTACCAAATAACTACATTTTCTGAAAATTCTGTGATATTTTTTACTTTTGTTTTTATAAAATTTGCTTTCGGATTTAACAACAGCAGTTATTTCAAATTGCCCTTTTGCACATTTGTGTCCGAACAAAAAGTCCGGGCTGTTGCGTGCACAAAGAAGAAGACATTTACGATCCAAAAGTGGAACGTATTCGCTCTCTATTACCCATTTTTCTAGCGTGAGGAACGCTTTCTGGGCTGTTTTGGGCACCCGCGGGCTCATGTGGAACAAACCTAGTGTATGGGAAAATACCATGAACCAAAAATACAGGATCACGTAAGAACGCGACGTTGTATTTGTAACTGGTTTTGNATGTGGAACAAACCTAGTGTATGGGAAAATACCATGAACCAAAAATACAGGATCACGTAAGAACGCGACGTTGTATTTGT
>NW_016176179.1:0-9424 GCF_001687245.7 Rhagoletis zephyria
TAGTTAGGCTTCTTATTTTGATGTGTTTTTTATTTGCGTTGTATTTGTCTTAAAAATCTTATGTCACTTTTTATATTCCTTGTCTTTTGTTATTGGGTTGTTTTTATCACTTTTTTATTCTATCCTTAATCAAAAGTTTTTTCACACACCTTTGTTTAAACACTTTTTAAATTATTTTTTTCTCCCCTTAATTAAATTTCGAATATCGTAAAGTTTGCTGCGTTGCGTCCATAGCCGTCACTAAAACTCCTTGCCCGTGCGACTTTAATTTTTAAACTAAATGGAAATGTTGCCGCTGCCTGTTCTAAATATGCAACCAAATTTTTCGTGCAACTTTCAATGTGCAGCAGACAAGCTCTTTGTTGTGCATGAGCGCGAGAGCAAGAGAAGTACTCAAAACATTGTTGAGCACAATTTTTACATACTACTGATTGACATCATGTAGTGTGGAATTAACGCTCGCCGTAGCCAATGTCTAACCATAAAAGGTCGTTTATTTTGAACTGTCAAGTTAGAGTTGTAGTCGCTTTGTGTCAGAAAAGTGCTGAAAATGTGTGACTAGAGTTCATTATTGTTAATTAGTCATACGCCAAGAAAAAATCTTTAGCTTTCTTTGTTTTTATTAAATTTAAACATAGTAGATATACATATGTACATAAAATCGTAAAATATCCGTTCTCTTTGGCGCGCAGTTTATTGTGTTGTACTCTCCAATGGTGCGCTATTGCCAGCCGGCTACACCACAATCAGCATTTCAGTTTTGCTTAAATCTAAGCAAAACTGTTTAACTTCCTGCCTATTAAAATAATACATTTTTCTTTGTTTTGCTAAATTTTTTGATTAAAATATTTAAAAACGGACAATTTCCCTCAAAAATTCATTTCTAACTATGAGTTACCCTTTCAATAAATTTTTTAATTTTATTTTAGGATTCCGTATAAATTTCAGGAAATGTTGCTCTACGCAACTCCTCATCCGCGCTCTGCAAATTTTCAAACCTCCGAGTGTTCTTCTGCCAAGAAATCGCTTCTCATAAAAACCATTTGCAGTTCGGAACCGATCTAGAACTTTAGGTCCCTTTATTTGTGTGACAAGATCAAAATGAACATTATGGATAACATAATACCAAACTCCTTTCATGCATGCATTCAAAAAACTACCGAAAGGACAGCTAACTATGTATTATCTATATACTTATTTCTAAAAGGTATGTTTCTGTTACCCAACGATATCTTCTTTAATATTTTATAAAATTTAACGAATTAAATATATCTCTTTTTGAAGGGGAGGAGCTCAGGTGTCTGCTAAAAATAGTTACGTTGTTGAAACTGAAACAGCATTTTGAAGGACAGCTTCACCGCTTAAGGCAAAAACAAGAATTTTTAATGGGGTTGCCACCCGCTTAAAATTTTTGGGACTTAAATGTATATCGACTAAAATATTACAACGCATTCAGGGAATGAAAGGCATTTAAATGCACTCTTAACCAGCGTTAATAATTTTGAAGAGGGTTGCCAACTATTTAAAAATCTATATCTATATATATGTATTAAACAAAATTGCTGACGTAATACCCGGCATAGCTGTAGAATGGATTGTCCTATGTGAGCTGCCTTTTTGTGGTGTTTACAACGTGTTGGTTAGGTTAGGTTAGAGTGCATTGCAAAGTATTGCCGGTTTCATTTACAGGTGACGGATTTAAAAAAATTTTGATGGAATTTAGTTTAAAAATAAAAAATCAGCCATATCGTGAGCTTCGTTTTCCTTTAACCGGTTCACTTTTCGTTTCCGTGTATTCGTTGCGGGCGAATGAAAAAATTACGGGCGAAATTCATGACAAGGCTGAATGAGAATATCTGGCGCGTACATTGTTCTTTAAGTGTTCGTAAACCATTCGCCGATTAAATTATGGAACATTGCCTCACGCAACCGCAATTTACAAATATTGGCGATTAGCAATGCAAATCAGAAACCTCAGAAAAACGCCCAAGTTAATACAGGATGACCTCTGTAGGAACAAGTACCTAATATCGAAATCGATCAGTGTTGTGCGATTAACTGTGCGATTAAACGTCAGATCATTGGAAATTTGCAAGTACTTCATCGCGGACATAACGCCTTGGTTAGGTTATTTAAAATGGCAATGGGAGATATGCCATCTGACAACCAAAAACCCATAATTAGAGCAGATCAATGTGCCACTGGTAATCGCTAAGTGAATAGTTGGTGAAAATGTTCCAACAAAAATTAATTTTGGGCGAGACGAAGTTCGCCGGGTACGCTAGTACTACTTACATATTTCTAAAAAGGTATTTTTCTTTCACCAAACGATATTCCTTTAATCTTTTATCAAATTGAATTAACTGTACCTCCTTTTAAGGGGGGAAGCTCACGTTCATGGTCACGTTGTTGAAATTTAGTTATTTATTAAAAAAAAAGGAGGTTTTAAGAAGTTAAAAGCACTGTATCCGGTCAATAAAGCACCATATCTTCCATAACTCTTCATTTAGTTTCAAAGTGAGCACAATTTTAGTTCGATTTCAATAATTTTCAACGTTTTGCTTTTATGCGGTAAGTACGATAGTTGTTACCGAGATAAAGATATGCCGGCATAAGTGAGCGATACCACGCCTATTTTCCAAAATTTTATCATAAACATATTTTTTGCTAAAGAATCATTGCTGGTATCAATTTCGAATAAATTAGCTTCAGTATTTACTAATTTATCGAAGATTTCGCATTTCTCTAAATTACCGTTATATGGGAGGTAGACATGGTTATTGTACGATTTTTTCTAAGAAAGAAAAAGAAGTGCACACATCAAGTTTCGTTAAGATATCTCAATTTCTACTCGTGTTATAATGTGCTCAGACGGACGGACGGATGAACAGAAAGTCACCTCTTAATCGATTTCTTTTTCATACTGATCATTTATCTATATCTATCTCGATTCGTTTTGGCTGTTACAAACGACCGTTATGTGAACATAGTTATAATACCCTTTTACACAAGTGAGCGCGGGTCTAAAAAACTGTTTGTCCGTTTCGAAAGAGAATGTTTCTTAGGGAAGGTAAATCCCAGCATTATATAATAGTCCACAAAACACGCGAAAAATTGGTTTATTAACTATTTGTAAAATGTTTGAATTAATAAATCTATAGGAAAATCATATTTTGGAGAATTGTTTACATTCCGGTACAGTTTTTGTATACAGGTACGTGGGCGTGCCAACTTCCAAACCAACCGAATTTTTCACACTGCATATCTCTAGAAGTCTTCATGGGAGAGTAAAGGAACTTGGCATGGATACGTATGAAATTAATCGCTTACTCATGGAGGAAAGTGGGGCTATTAGAAAACTTACTGAAACTTGACGCATCTTTATATGTATTATTCTTCTGTACGTAAATGGCTTGGCCGATTTTAAAGAATTTTTTTTGTGTGTTTGAGTTGGTCTCTGAACAAGTTAGGTTCACAGTTTGACCTGCTAGGTGGTGCTCGAGTCGAGTTATTACTAAAAATCGTATTTATGGTCCAACTTGACTCATATTCGAGTTACTCATTGCTAACGGTAAGGGAAATATTAATGTAAAAAAGAGTTCCCAGGTGGCGCTGGAGTCTAATCATTACCAGTGCTGCCGTATTTTATTTTCAAAAAAACTGAATTACTAAGAAAATAACTTTTTTTTTTAAACTGCGACCTTAAAAAACGGAGGGATTTTGGAAAGGTGACCTACCTTTTTTATTCAAAAGAGGAAAACAGCTTTTCACTTAAAAATGTACTTCCAAATGACCAAAGGGATATTTTAATTCATTCTTTGAAATCTGAAATTTTGGCAAAACTGTAATTTGTACTAAATAGGTGGTAGTTAAAAAATAAACTGTAAGCTTGCCTAAAAAATTGAGATTCACAGTTAAAACTGATATTATATTTAAGATATTTCGTCTGAAATAAAGCTATGTATGTATGTATATTAGATTTCTGCAGAAGAATGATAGCCACCCATTTTGAAATTGCCATCAACTATACAATACAGTTTCAAAGGGAGATTCATCAGATGGTAGGGAACAGGAAAAAGTTACTACAGGAAAAGTGCAACAAAATGTCAGATCATTGGAGAATTTTAAGTACTTTTTCGCGGTCATAACACTTTCGCTAGGTTATTTAAGACGCCCATGGAAATATGCCTTCCGTCGACCACAAAACCATAATCTTAGCCGATAAATGTGTCACTGGAAATCGTGAATTTGAATAGTTGACAAAAATGTTGGACCAAAATTTTTCAACAAAAATAATTAATTTTGGGCGAGACGAAGTTCGCCGGGCCTGCTAGTCTAAAATTGAATAAAAAATTTTTATTTTTTTTCGGTCATAAAACTAAAAAAATTTCGCGAAAGAAACATTTTTACTGTTTACGTTTTTACAAAAACATGATTTGTATACCTTTCTAACCATCGATATCTAAAAATGAAAGGTACATGTTATTTTTTAATGTGCATTAAGAAGAGAGTTTCGTTACGTTAACCAAATATGTTCCTCTCAACACATGACTTGATTGATCAAGTCTTTTGGTGAAAGAAATATACACAAGTATGTATTTCTCAGTGTACATGTAAAATCCGTCGCATAACATTTCTGCACAAAATGAAAATGTTTACAAAATAATTATTTGCTTAACATAAATACTTAAATATATATTTTAGTTTAAAATGTAAATAATGAACTTATGATTTGTATCCACATACATATATTTTGTTTATTTTATTTTTTTATTTTTACTCGCCAAAATTTTGCTTTTCTTCTGAAATTTTAAACTTCCACAACTTGTTGTCTTGTCAAACCAACAAACAGATTTTTGCACCGCCCTCTCATTTCCGGTTTCCTTTGCGTGCGCACAACGGTTTTCACTCAACGCATTTTGAAACAGTAAGCATTTGCTATGACACAGTAGCTAGTGGTTGTCTCATCATTATTTAACTGTATAGATTTTTATTGACAATGCGTAAATTTTCACATTTACTAAAAATGTCTGCCATGAATTTTTACTCTTTCCGAAACTTTCAACGCTCTTCCGCTCGCTCAACACCCTCACAAACAACCACTTCTTGTGCGTCTGGATCTTATCCTTGACTGAAAAAAATTTAATGTTATTTCGCTAATTGTTTCCGCTAGTGGGCGGAACGTGTTCTGCCAGACAGCTAATAATGGCGGCAATTTCAATAACTTATAGGCGTTACAAATGCATTTGTGTGTATGTAGTATAAAATGAACATCCCCCATATACTCAGCACATTTATTTTTGATGCTGTTTTTTTATTTATTTTTTTTCAGTTAAATTTCACTTAACACCACTTCCATAGTCACTGTCTAAATAAATGAAGCTCAAAATTGAAGTAACTCTTTCACTTATATTAAGAGAAATAGCTAACTAACATTTTCAAATGAAAGCTCTCCTTTTCAATGCCCCGCTGATAACAGTTCTCCAGATAAGATAACAATGACATCAACTAATATTCACTCATTCATTCATTGATTAGCTCGTTCTGATTTCACAACTTCAGTTTGCGTATCCATTCGGTGGAGGCCGCTAGTGATTAGAATTTATTTTATAGAACATACGTAGAATTTGATAGACATTTTCAAAATAGGCAACTGTAATCCGTACAAAAGTAACCACAAAAGCAACAACAACGACAGCATGTCGGATGAAACTGATTTTGATATTTTCAAGAAGTCAAAATCTAAAGACAAACATGACAAAGCAGACGCTGCAAAATACGTTGGGCAACAATCCCATGACATAATTGCACCACCAGCAAATCAGTTAGTTGTTTCACGCTCCACCGACGAGGAGTTCTACTCTAACAATAATCCATATGTGGGTATTGCTGTTATACTCAATCACAAATACGTCAAGGGTCAGAAGGATCGAATGGGTACGGAGAAGGATCGCGATACGATAGCAGATGTTCTATGGTCATATGGCTTCGACGTGCGAGTCTTTAATGATCTGACATTCGAANTCAAGGGTCAGAAGGATCGAATGGGTACGGAGAAGGATCGCGATACGATAGCAGATGTTCTATGGTCATATGGCTTCGACGTGCGAGTCTTTAATGATCTGACATTCGAAAAGGTGGACGGGCAGCTGAAGGCGAGTAAGTATGAGCTTATTTTGTTTGTTAAATTTGACGGATACTGTCCATTTGTATTTTTATCCATAAAATCCTCACTGCGTAGACTTTTCAATTTTTAAAAGCATGCAATTATATCTGAATTACCCATATAAGACTGTTTGCTACATATTACTAACTTGTATGCTAAATATGGGCAAAGCAATACTTTTCTTGCCTTTAGTTATAAACAACATACATACATATGTATTTATATTACTCACAGGCATACCAGATACAAATTACTATAGAAATATACTAATATGTATGTACATCACCAGAAACTCTGAAAAATATGCACTATCGTTATTGCCTGTGGGAATCACTATCGGTATACATATGTATATATTTAAGTATGTACATATCGTTACCTTAATATAGAAAGGCCGTAACTCATTTTCTTTCGAAATTCAGAGTTGTACAAAAGTCGGCAATATTTACTGAGGGCCTAAAAGATCAATAAATTAGTTTCAGTGTTCATTAAATACCATTGCTTTGAAGAAAATTGCAATTTATTTTTATGGCCTTATTCCTAAAAAATATAGTAGTTTTAAAAATCTTTATAAATTTACTTTTTTATAAAATTTTTCGATTCATAAAGCATTTAAAGTCTTCTTTATTATTTATGAGTTTAGGTGTTACTTTTTATAAAGTTTTGTAGCTACGCGAAAAGAACCACACATTTTAGATATGACCTTCCTATATAAGGTGACGATATGCACAATTAACATACGTATACGAAAGTAAGTGTATGTACATTATGGTGGTCCAAAATAAGAAAACTCGGAATTTTAATGCTCTCACCCCCTAGGATTGTTCCATATCGAAAAAATATACCCTAATTTTTTTATTTTGAAATCAAAAAATATTTAGAGGTTGCTCAAAGCGCTTAAAGTTTTACATGCACTTAATATGAGGGAAAAAAAAATTCGTAGAAATGGATGGAAATCTTGAAAACTAATATTCTATCTATATCTGGTTCTCGTCAGGAGACTTCCAATAACAATACCCAATTGTCAGTGTGGTTAGAATTCAGAAAAGTTTTAAAATCAATGGAAAAGCATATTCCTCGCAGTTACCAAAAATTTCATGTTGCACACAGAAGTATTGGTTTAATAAAACCCATCAAAATTCAGATTTATCAACTTTGATAAAAGTATCTTTAAACATATGTGTTATTTTTCAAGCTAAATGCATAACTGATCTGTCAGTTGACAACCATAAAAGTCTTTGCCGCTACTTGCTGTTAAACGTACATCAAGTAGAACATATCGCACACTGTCTTCAAAAGAGGTACAACTCAAAATAATACGTTCGTCAGAAAAAGCGAAAAACTATTTCGTAGCACATGCTAATCATATGTGCAAGGGCGACTTTACCTTGGTTGTTTTAACAGATTATAATAAAAATTTGCTCCAGCTTTAGCTGAAAGGTAAAGAAAAGCTCTGCGTATATTTTTGGCGCATAATCTCAAAAATGCCAAATTTTGAGTAGTAACTCTTTTGTAGACGGTGTACGATATGTAGCTCTTATTGTGATAATTTTTGTTTTGTTTTCTGCGCTTTCGATGGCTGCATTTCTTTCTATCGTTATTAAAAGTCTTTACGGGCCAATCTTAAATAAAACCAAATACCATTTGTCTCCAAACCCATATTGACAAGGAGTAACGGAAATTCGTTCCAAAATACATCACACTCCTACCGTTTAGGAAGCATCAGCAATCAAAAAGAAACTTCCGTAAACTTTACCATCTAGGATTACACCTAAAAAGTACTTCGTTTCGGAATAAGTACATATGAATGCCCCTTTAAGTGTGTGGTGAGCCAGGCCGCTCAACCTACTCCTTCTAGTGAACACTAGTTTTGGTTGAGTTAGCGACCTATAGTGACCTATATGTAGTTAGTTTTAGCGTTAATTTAAAGAGAATATATGTAAGTTTTGACCAAATATTTACACAGCCCAGCAACTAGCGGGATGCTAGGATCCGTTATTTTTTTACGACACATAAGGGGTCCTATTCCTGCAAGCTCTACTAAATTGGAGATACAATATATCGGTATGTATGTAGTGAAGGGACAAAATTAGCCTACGGCAAGGTATTCATACAAGTGAAGAACTGAAGGTTGTCATTGAAGTTTAATAAATACATATGTAAATACTTAGCATCAGGGATTTTTAGGGCTTATTCTGGCAACCAATTCACATTTCAAACACAGTTTGAAGTCTTTTAAAACTCCAATGTTTACTCTCCGAATTCCACTTATTAAAAGAGCTTCCATACTTGTTTTATTTTCAGTCGCCAAAGAGGATCATACTAACAACGATTGCTTTGTGCTAGTCGTTATGTCACATGGCGCCGAAGGCAGAGTATTTGCCAGCGATATGAGCTACCCGGTTGAACGCCTTTGGCAACCATTCTTAGGCGAAAATTGTAGGAGTTTGATCAACAAGCCAAAAATCTTCTTTGTGCAGGTACACAAATTGCGAAATGTTTTAAATCAATTTCCAAAGCTTGCATCATTATTCTAATTTATTTTCTAGGCGTGTCGCGGCGACCGATTAGACAAACCTGTCGTTTTTAATGAATTCGCTGTGATGACTCGACAAATGGGAGGACCGTCCGTGCCCGAAGAAAGACCGCCTGTGATAACATATGCCATACCAAATACGGCCGATCTGTTAGTAATGTATTCGACATTTGAGAGTAAGTTAATTGATGAGAGCACTGCAGACTAGGGCGCTATTGTTAAAAAATAACTGTAAACATATTATTTTACAGAGTACTACTCATTTCGTAATGTTGAAAATGGCTCTTGGTTCATACAAAGTCTTTGCGAAGTTTTCGCTGAGGCTACCAACAAGCCAAACGCAACAACGGAAGGGTTTGATCTCTTACGTCTCCTCACCGCCGTTAACCGCAAAGTGGCTTATGAATATCAGTCATCCGCCAAAGTTGAGGTATTGAATCAAATGAAGGAAATGCCCAACTTTCTATCGACGCTCACCAAAACATTTTATCTTAAAGTGAAAAGTCTACCACAAAAACAAATGATTTAAAAATTACCCAGCTTTCTGAACAATTAACGGCACTGAACATTCATACATACATATGTACATATAAACTGTAACAATTTTGTTTAGCTATGTATATGACAACAAATAACTACATACTTATTTACTACATACAATTTATACTCAAAATAAAAAATCGCTTTTCTATCATATCTCTTTACTGACATACATACATATA
>NW_016176181.1:0-3857 GCF_001687245.7 Rhagoletis zephyria
TTTTTTTTTAATTTTTTCTGTACAAACCTTCTACAGACAGAGAGAAACAAAATGAAATAAAAATTAAACAAATCCGTTGAGCCGTCCTTGAGTTATGCGATAACAAACGAACAGCTATTCATTTTTATTTGTACAGATTTTTTTCGAGGGGTGGCAACCCTATTCAAATTTTTTCTTTTATTAAATTTGTTTATGCATTCTCAGTAATGTATATTATGGCGGCTTATGTAAATTTAATTTGTGTTCTTGATATTTGAAATATGTGGCAACACCAGTTTCCAATTTTTTCTTTACGTTCATTTTACAGACAGAAAGACACAAAATGAAATAAAACCGAAGCAAATCCCTTCAGCCGTTCTTGAGTTATGCGATAACACACGAAATCAGTCCATTTTTACATATATATGTATATTTTTCGAATGGTGGCAACCCTACCGAAATATTTTTCTGAATTAATTGTTTGTATATGTATACATTCTCAGTGAAATAGCATTAATGCGGCTCATTTATAATTAATTTTTTTTCTGATATTGCAGATATCTGGCAAAATCATTTTTCCAATTTTCTCCTTACAAGCCTTCTACAGACATAAAGACACAAAATGAAAAAAAAACGAAGCAAATCCATTGAGCCGTTCTTGAGCGATGCAGTGAAATAGCATTATTCCGGCTTATTTAAAATAAATTTTATTCTGATATTGCAGATATCTGGCAACACCATTTTTCCATTTTTCTCTTTACAAACCTTCTAGGGACAGAAAGACACAAAATGAAATAAAAACGAAGCAAGTCCGTTGAGCCGTTCTTGAGTGATGCGATAACACACGAAAGCAATCCGTTTTTATATATAAGGACTAGCAGACCCGGCGAACTTCGTCCCGCCCAAAATTAATTTGTTTTACTGAAATATTTTGGTCCAACATTTTCATCAACAATTCGCGTTCAGGATTTCCAGTGATACATTTATCTGCTAGTATTACGGTTTGGTGGTTGTTAGAAGGCATATTTCCATTGTCGTCTTTAATAACCTAACGAAAGTGTATGTTCGTGAAGAAGTTCTTGAAATTCTCCAATAATCTGGCCTTTCACAGCACGGTTAATCGCAAAACGAAATAAATTTGAGGAACGTTTTTCCATTCACTCCCTGGCAGCAACAATGAATCTGTCCTTTAAACTGTATGGTATAGTTGGTAGCAATTTAAAAATCGTTTTTCTACAGAAATCCAATATACACAGACCTATTTCAGTCGAAATACCTTAAAGCTCTTATCAAGGAGCACAATGGTTCTGATGGTAACTTTAATGCTGGTCATTTGAGATTGACCCCTGGACAACTCAATCCTGGTGTATCCGAATGAAGCCCACAAATCACGTTCTTGGGCCAATCGCAACAGACAGGGGCTCGGCATACTCGGTGGTACAGCACGTCGATCTAATCGGACAGTCACAGCACTTTTTTCTCACCTGACAGTTTTTAGTAATAACTCGACCCCAGCGTCACCCGGCGGCTGTACTGTATTGCCCTTACCGTTACCAATACATAAGTATCTCGAATATAAGCCAGATCGGATCATAACGAAGATTTTTTACAATAACACGACTCCAGCGCCACATGGCAGGTCAAACTGGGAATCTGGACAACTACGAAGAGACCTTACTCACACAAAAAAAAGTTCGCTAAAATCGATTCACTCACAAACACACGAACAGAAGTATTATATGTATATACATCCAAAGATAGGTAATAGTTTCAGTACCTCTTGGAAGACGCCGCGCTCCCTTCTTAAATATCCCCAAATTTCTCTAAGAGTATGCGATTGATTTCGTATATCTCTATACGACTATATGTTCGAGTACTCAACCATGAACACTTCCAGAGATGTGCAGTATGAAAAATTCGGTTTATTTGAGTAGAGTAGAGTACTTGACTACAATGAACACATCCAGAAATATGCAGTATGAAAAACTCGATTTGTATGAGAGTTGCCACGCCCCTTTTCAAATAACATCAATTTTCTATGAGTATGCGATTAATTTCGCCCCCTTTTCCAATGGCTCCAATTTTTCTTCTAGAGGATGCGGTTGATTTCATATACATATATCCCTACCAAGCTCCAGTACTCTACCATTAACACTTCCAGAGATATGCAGTATGAAAATCTGGTGCCACACCATCTGCACTTAGCGCTATGAAATACACTTTGCGACCTGTTCTCCGCGCCCATTTTCTAAATTGATTGGTATATCTCCATACCAAGTTCCAATATCATACCATGAACGCTTCCAGATAAACGCGGCATGAAAAATTCGGTTTTCCAATACCATAAATTTTTTCCATGAGTATGCGATTGATTTCATATATTTCCAAATATACAGAAAAGATGTCATACAAATCGGTCAAGCCTTTTCGGAGGAGTCAACTACAAACACCTTGACATGAGATTTTATTCGAATGGTGGCAACCCTATGCAAATTACTAATACTATTACTAATAAATTTACACACGTCCTAAAGACATAGAGAAACAAAATTAAATAAGAACGAAGCAAATCCGTTAAGCCGTTCCTGAGTTATGCGATAACAAACGAACAGCAATTCATTTTTATATGTAAAGATATTTTCGAGGGGTGACAACCCTATTAAATTTCTTTTTTTATTAAATTTGTTTATGCATTCTCAGTAATGTGCATTATTGCGGCTTATGTAAATTTACCCCTTTTTCTTGATATTTGAAATATGTGGCAACACCGGTTTTCTAATTTTTTCTTTACTTTCATTTACAGATAGTAAGGCATAAAGAAAAGATGGAAATGAAGTTAAAGGAGTTAGAACTAAAAACCTTAAAATACAGTAAGTGAATTCAACAAAGTTTAATCAAAAATGCAAACTTTTTAATAAGAATTTCTAGAAAAAGTTTGGTGTGCCGATTTATAGCCTATTAAATTTTAGTGCAACGAAGTGCAAATTAAAAGTTCCTAAAAAATGCCGTCAAATTTGTATAATTTTTTTTCTCCGACGGTGCTGCGCATTTTCTTCCACACAAAGTATGTTCAAAAATTTTGTTGTATGGAAAAAATTATCTAAAATCAGCGGGACTTTTTGAAACTTCAAAGTAGTACTTTATTGTACTAAAATTGAGTAGGCTTTGAAACTGCACACCAAAATTCTTTATAGTAACAATTGAAAAGTTTGCCATTTTGATGAAGCTTTGTTGAACTTTTATAATTTTCAGAAAGTTTGAAATTTGAATTTAAATTGTTTTGCTACACTTAAAAGCAAAAGTCTGCGTACACCATTTCTTTTTTAAATATTCACAATATTTTGCAAGTTAAAATTTGTTTATTTTTTATAAAATTGTGGATCATGCTTAAAACACAATCATATAAACCATGGTTTCAAGCTTTATACAAAATTAAGGAAAATTCCACGAATTTGTATCTAAATTTTCAACTTTTTAATCAGATTATATATAGCCCATTAAATTTTAGTATATTAATGTGCAAAAAATAAGTGGTTAAAAAATCGCGTTAATTTTTAATAATTTTTTTTGACGGTTCTGCGCATTTTCCGACATACAAAGGAGTGAAACTTTTTTATATTGAGCAAAATGCGTAGAACCATCAGATAAAACATGAATAAAAATCAACGCGATCATTTAGTCACTTAATTTTTACACATTGTTATACTAAAATTGAACGCGCCATAATCTGATTAAAAAGTTGAAAATTTTGATGAAAATTCGTGAAATTTTTCTTAATTTTGTATAAAGCTTGAGACCTTGGTTTATATGATTTTGTTTTAAGCATGATTCACAATCTTGTAAAAAAATAACCAACAAATTTTAACTAGGAAAATTTT
>NW_016176181.1:7771-9423 GCF_001687245.7 Rhagoletis zephyria
TGCATGGAATTTTGTGTGCAATTCCTTCGGAATGGCATTCGAATGGAAAAAATAGAAAATTCTAGGTGGAAAACTCGGAAAAATCCGGAAGAACGCAAAAAATTTTATTTTTTTTTCGACGAAAGCTTGGAAAATTTCGGATAAATGTGAAATTCATTGGGACCTTGGTTCAATTGTGAACAATTTTCCCCTATGTTTCATTACTGATTCGAATGGGTGCTGCTTTTTTGGAAACGTGTTTAGAAAAAGGAGTGCACAAAGTTTTAATTTTTCCGATAGTTGGCGCAGGGGTCGAGCTATGCTTAAAAAAATGCAATTGGTTCGTTGGTAGCCTTTTGCCTAGATTAGCATATAGGATTCATTTTTTAAGTGGGTCAGAGACCGAACTATTCTAAACAGTCTTATTAATGGTCCGATTTGCTTGCAATTTAGCACGTAGGTAGCTTATTGGCTGGGTTAACATATATGATATTTTTTCTGATAGGAGGACCAGAACCGATCAATTCCAAAAAATCTTCAATCGAATCGAGTCATTGTTTTGCAGTTTGAAAGGTGTTTGAAGGCATGCGGGTATTGGCTATTTAACAATACTTATTACACAGGCCAACAAAAATGGAAAAAATTTGATGCAGCAAATGTTAACGCTATTTTTGACAGATTTTTTTGTTCTGATTACGAATCCGAAACAAAGGGTGGTAGAACCTTCCACTTAGGCTTTGATTTAAGGAAGTTCCCGCACCTTTGCTTGATGGTCACTTAGGGCTGGTTTCTCCAACTCAACTTAACTTAGTTTAGCCACTTTTGGACTTAAGTCAAAAGTTATCCTACGTTTTACACAGCTTATTCTTGACTGAGTCGAGAAAATTGGCTTAACTAAGTTGAGTTGGAGTAACCAGCCCTTATAGTCATTTGTTGAACATGAATAACTAATTTCGGGAAGTTTGAGTTCCTACCGCAATTAAGCAAAAGGTGATAGAACCTTCCACCTAGGCTTAAATTAAAGCTAGAACTACAGTGCCCTAGTGGTCACCTATACTCATTTACTTTTTATCGTCAAAAATGATGTAAAAATCAGTGTTAGCTGTTAAATAAATGTCTATAGGTAACCTTAGGGTCAAGGTGCAGGAATGGTATTTTCAGGGATTGAAGTCAGAAGTCCAAGCCTTGATTTAAGCCTAAGTGGAAGGTTCTATGACCTTTTGTTTCATTGCTAGAGCTTCTCAAATTTTACACTTTCACCACATTTTTCTCAAAATCTGGAGCTGATGGAAACACTATACTTACGTATTCTTAATCAGCAAAAAAAAAGCCTATTAAAACCAGCTTCAACATTTGCCGCATCAAAATCGGTGTTGCCCTGTGTTACCTACACTTTTTATAAGAGGTGATCTCGCGAACGGCTGTACCGATTTTTCGAAATTTTGAACACCTACTGCAGACTTTGGATATATTAAGGGAGCGTGGCATCACCCATGCATATCGAATTTTTCATACCGTATATCTCTGAAAGTATTTGTGGTAATGTCCTAGAAATTTGTATAGAGATTTTGGGGCTACTGGAAAGGGAAGTGGTGCTTTCCAAACATATTGAAACTTTTATATAATAGACTAGCTGTACCCTGCCACGCTTTGCTGTGGCATATTTCTGTTAT
>NW_016176182.1:0-9423 GCF_001687245.7 Rhagoletis zephyria
TACATAGTACATCCTATTTATAATATTATAAATGTGAAAGTTTGTAGTTGAGTGAGTTAGTATGTTTGTTGGTTTTTCACGCTAAAACATCTAGATATAATTGATTGAAATCTAGGTTAAAATATGTGATCTTTTTTGAAGAGAGTTGCCACACTTTTCAAAGGTCAAAATCAGTTAGTTAATTAAATAAAAAAATAAAAAATATCGATGTCCAACGAAATGGTTCTAAAACTATGTATTTATTTAGGAAATATTTTTGAAGAGAGTTGCCACCTGTTAAAAGAGTTAAAGTCAATTAATTAGTAAACAAAATAAAATATCACAACAATGTGTCGTCAAACCACGAGGAGTTCAAAAACGATTTATTTCAAACATATGCTCTCAGAGGGGTGCCACCTACTCAAAAAGTTTAAACTAATTTAAAACACAAGCTAAATGAAAAATTTAAATCTGGCTATGAACGGAGAAGTTTTCAGAAAACTATATCAAAAAGAGTTTTAAAGAAGTTTTAAGATGGTTTTCGCCTGCTCAAAAAGTTAAAATCAATTTCAATACTTAGGGCCGTTTTCTGAAGTAACCTTTAACTTTAACGCTCACTTTATATTTAAAGGTTGGATTAAAAATAAAGCTATGTATAAAGTTAAGCATTTCTGTTATCGGTTTTTGACGAATATATGTTTCTTGGTTATAAACCAATTTAAAACCGATATTAAAATGATTTACTTTAGACACAATGATAAATTTTAATGCAACCTTTAAATATAAAGTGAGCTTTAAAGATACAGTTTACTTGAGAAAACGGCCCTTAGTAAGTTAGATAAAAAAACAAGATGATATTGTACATATTATGAAAATTCGTACAAAAGTTATGCAAATGCAACAAACTCTAACAGTCTGTCTTTAAATTTTGCTGCAGGGTATGCAAATGACAAAGACATATGTTTTGCCATCCCTGTGATATATTGTGGCACATGGCAACCGAATGTTACTCCGACAATCCTTCTCGATGCACATTTCCATACTTCTTTCGTTGCTCTTCTCATCATCAGTGCTCTATTATTCGCTTGATGTGGTGGTGTTTGTTCAAATTTTACTTTACTGATTGTTGACATTTTTATTGTTGCTATTGTTTTATGGTTATTATTGTTACTACTGTTGCTATTATTGCTTCTGCTGTTACCCTTCTCACCACCACTGACCCTCATTCTGTTAATGGATTATGGAAATTTGCTGTTGAATGCAATTATTCGTAGAAAATAAAATTGCAAAATGTGATCCTACATGAATGTATTTTAACGTAGGTAATTAGATTTATTCTTAAATGCATATATACGCTTAAATATGTACATACATATAAACACACTTAATATATATATGCAAGTACTTTGCAAAACCGCTACCAGTCCGGGATCTGTCGCAAAATAACAAGCGATTGGATTCGAACTTTGAAGCTCCGCTTTGTTAGGCGGCTATTAAGTAAACCCTGCTTATGTAAGGGCAAACACATAATTTCATTTTTCCGAGGCGAATTCATTGTTTTTCACACTACATCGGCTCCACTACTGTCAACTCTGATATTATTTCTTACTTTTAAATCCAATATTTCATTTTAATAAATAAGAATCGACACATAAGATTAATCTTAATATTATCGATGTAATTTGAGTCTAAGGTGGTAATTAAAAACACTTTTGGACCAATTGTGTACCCACCAAAGAGACATTATTGTAGGCTCCGCGTATAACAAAAACGACAACAATACTTTATTCACCATAATGCAAGCACATTTTCATGTGCTCTCTCTCAGTGTAGAAGCAAAACAATTTCCGGTTTGACACTTTATAGTCATGGTATGTCGTCCAGAGTTGCTATCTCTCGCATTTGAGGATCTCGTCACTCTATGCAACATCACTCTTCTAAGGGAGGGCGTTAGTTTGTCGCGTACATCCATCACAGTGCAACTATAGCCTAAAGTACCTTAGTGTCCACCTGCTCAATTGTAAATTATATCTACGTATTTCATCGGAACTTAAACAACAATGAAAGATATTTTTTAACATAGATATATAACTAATGTATAAAATTCTCTAAAAAAATTCCCGACGATTTCTAAGGCCTTTGTGACTAACATTGGAATGACTGTTACTGGTGTGACACTGAAGGTTCCTCTATTTTACCTTTGTTCAATCAGAGACGAATTTTAGCCAAAACACTTAATTTTTAAGGCAGATTTTTTTGTGTTGTCAAATATATATCTACTATACGCTTTCGTTTTCGTTAAACACTAGGCTGCAATAGTAGTATTCATAGAAATATTAAAAAAATTTTAAAGTTGTGACTGATAACAAAATCTATAAATAATCGATAACAAAATCTGTAAATAATCGAACACAAAATCGATGAGAAATTCGATAAAAACTTCAATAGCAAAGTCGATAACAAAAATTAATTTGAAAATCGATTAAAATCTATAACAAAAATTTATAAATAATCGATAACCAAATCGACACATAATTGATAGCAATATCGACGAAATATCGATAAAAAAATCGAGACAAATTCGATAAAAATTTTGGATAGAAAACTCGACAAAAATATCGATAACAAATATAATTTTGAAAATCGATAGAAATATCGATAACAAAATCTATGAAAATATCGATAACAAAAAAGATTAAAATATCGATATAAAATCCGATAAATAATCGATAACGAAATCGACAAATAATCTGTAACAAAATCGATAAATAATCAATAACAACTTCGATAAATGATCGATAAAAAAATTGATAGCAATATCAGTAACAAAATGGATAAAATTATCGATCACAAATCGATAACAAAGATAATAAGGATACAGATAAAAAATATCGACAAACATATCGCTAAGTTCCAAAAATTTCGATAGCAAAATCGATAAGAATATCGATAAAAATTTCGATAACAAAATGATAAAAATATCGATACCAAAACCTATAAAAATATTGATTATTATATCGATATGTGCCGAAAATCCCGAAAATCTCTAAAATTCCAAAATAGTTCCCAGATTGAGTCTCTGTGTGGCTATCTATATCCTTATCTATTAATACCTTTATTAATCTCTCATCATCATCTTTACTTTTATCGGTATCCTCATCCTCATCTTTTTCATCACATTTATCTTCGTTTTTACTTTTATGTTTATCATTTTCTTCATCTACCTATTCCCCTTATCCATTGCCCTTATATAAGTAAAGTGTTTCAATTTACCTTGGTCTTCATTTTTACCTTTATCTTTACGCATCTTTGTTTTGTTTTTACTTTTACCTTTGCCTTTTCTTTATCTATGTACGCATCACCTTTACTTTCATTCTTGTATTGGTCTTTTTCTAAGTGTTATTCTTACATTTTGTTAGCAAGTTTTTGTTAAATCATAATGACAGAATCATTGTATCAATCAAAAGAATTGCAAGCGCAATGAAAAGTGAAAACATAGAATAACATGAGCATAGCAACGAAGAGAACAAAAACTTGACTTATCTTGAGTAAGCGCTTACAACGAATAAAGTACTTACCTACAAATCATTTTCTTATTGACAGAATTTATTATTTACATAAATAACTTTAGAGTTCAGTGAACTTCGATTGCACCCATCCAGCATCACACAACTCAAATTCCTGGGTGAAACTGAGGACAACTGAAGTCGGGAAGAACAAGTACGCAAGGAAGCATTGCACTTTTTGATGTAATCAAGAACGTAGTACCCTGAGTTTGCAATAAAAGACAACAGAAAAAAAGCCAAAAGTAGCTTACAAAGAAAATATACAAACATTATTTGGTTGCATTAATAAAGTATAGTAAGCATTTTTGTGTTCATTAGGGTGGTCCCAAAGAAGTAAAGTCGGAATTTTAATGCTTTCACACGCTGAGATTGTTCTATACCAAAAAAAATATACCCCTGTTTTTTTATTTTGAAATCAAAAATAATTTAGAGGTCGCTCAAAACGCTCTAAGTTTTCTTTGCATTTTGCATGGGAAAAAAACAACTTTTCGTGTAATAAAGGTATAGAATTCTTGAAACGGATATTTTTTGTTCGGAAATCTCTTTTTCTCTTCAGCAGACAGACCAATAATAGTACCAAATTGTTTATTTAGCCCTTTTTGTAATGCCAACTAATTTATATAAGTCCAAAAAAAATTCCCAAAAAATGCAAAGTCGGAGTCATAAAAAATACATAGTTAGTATTAAATAATGGCAAAATTAACAATTGGGTAAATTATTGCCAGGCTCCTGAAGAAAAACAGAGTTCTCCAAACGAAAAATATTCGTTTTCAAGAATTCCATGAGCGTCTAATTAGGACTTTAATTTTTTAACGTGCTTTTTTGGACCTCCCTAATGTAGATACATGCTTACGACAAATTGTCAACAATTCACAGAAATTGTTGGTGTTGTTATTGAAATTTAAGGTAACTCAGCATTTGGGTTACTTGTAGAGTATGGTTAAGTTTCCACGCAGTCACTGTGGTTAATGGCATGCACGCACAAAGCAAACGGAAATCAAATTAGAGTGGAACTCATTTGGGTCTCTGCTACTGAGTGACTGACAGTTTAAACGCAGGAGTGAAAATTTAGAGCAAGGATACGCTCTGAATTAATGAAATCAATTGAGAAGAGAAATGTGTAAAAACACTGAAGGTTTTCGTTAGCAACCAAAACCCTCGCTAAAGATTTGGGTAAAATTTAAATAATTTATGTCTGTCAGAGTATGTCTATATACTGGCATTATTCGTGACAAGTTACCACTATCTTCAATTTGTAGTAGCACATATTATTTGTTAAGTATTTATGTATGTGTGTAAAATATTTTTTTCCTCAGATTCCCATACGTACATATGTACATATAAATATTCATTTTTTTCTGCGTTATGTATTGTCATTCATTGGCTTGCCAACATACATAGCCAACTTGCCTGCTTACTTATTGGCTATCAACTTTTATCTATCAGATGTCAGACGTCAAATGTCAAATGTCAACTTAGCTCTGCTTATTTCAAAATAGCTTCAGCGAATTGAGGAAAATAAGTATGTAAAATAATGAGAATAAATGGCGAAATTGTTTGACATTTAAGTACATACAATTTATATCGATTATTATCTTAACTCAAAAGAATCGGAATAGAGAGAAAAGACGACTAACGGCTACGATTTTTAGTCAGTCTTTTTTTTGAAGAAAAATTTATAAAAAGTAAAAAGGTTCTTGAATTTACGTACACCTCACTTTGGTTAAAGAGGAATGAGTGGACTCTTCTAACAGCCAATTTCACGAATGCAATTTAAGTGATTTAAATTTTTTGAATTTTATATGGAAATTGACAGAAAATAAAAAAATCATTTTCCATTTAAATTGCTGGTGAAACCGGCTGTAAGTTCTGAATATTTCTTCGAAAATTTAAAAAAGTAATTAGAATTCATATTTTTATACCCAAAAAAATATTTTAGTTTCATAAATGCATGTAACAATGAAAAGTTCAAAATTGTCTCGGCTGAGGCCGATTCTTTTGATTAGGACCACGGCGAATTTTTAAATTGCTACTATTTGAGGGCGTGTTCCTACCCGGCACATTGATTTTCTCAGGAAGTGTAAAACTATATTCATCGCCACCCAAGAGATCCGATCGGTGCCGGATATGTGACGTAAAAGATACTCAGTCGCCGAGTACTGTCACTCACTCCAGTGAACTCTTTTATGGCCACAATTCGCATAAAAGCGAGAATCTTTAACATCCGTCAAACGGAGTGCTGAAGGAAAAGATCTTTGCGCCCATCGTCGGACCTTTCAGCATGCACAAAAGAGCGTCTTATAATGGATTGGGTCAGATCGACTTTTCCCCGGACCCGAAACATGGTGGTCTGCAGCACTAAGTTCCAGCATAAAGAGGCCTTTCAAGCTACATGGCGATAGCCGGAAGACACGCAAGATATAAATATGCCTCCGTCCGGCAACAAAACCCGCCCTGCAATACTCGAAGGGCTCAACGTCGAATAGCTGACGCTAGCAGTACCAGTAGAAAATGGAGTTGGATTTCAACGAGCCGCAGGTGAAACTTACGTTACATACATATCTATTTTGTGTCATAACCCATATACATACATACATCTGCATTTGTTTAAGGCTATATTTTATGTATTTTTTTTTTCTATCTAGATCCCTACCTCTAACTCTGTTCGTTCTAATTACATTAACGTTAATAATATTGGTAGTAAAATCTATTAGAAACTCCATAAAAATATCCGTAACAAAATCGATAAAAATATCGAAAAAAATATCCATAACAAAATCGATAAAAATATCAATAACAAAATCGATAAAAATATACATAACAAAATCTATAAATTTCGATAACAAAATCCATAAATATCGATAAATATAGCTAACAAAAGCGAAAAATATCGATAACAAAATCGATAAATATCGCTAACAAAATCGATAAATATCGCTAATAAAATCGAAAAATATCGATAACAAAATCGATAAATATCGCTAAAAAAATCGATAAATACCGATAACAAACTCGATAAAAATATCGATAACAAAATCGATAAATAAATAAAAATAGTTAAAAATATCGATTACAAAATCGATAAAAATATCGACTATTATATCGATAAGTTCCGAAAATTTCGATATCGATAAAAATTTCGATCAAAATCTCTAAAAATCACTAAAGTCTCTCTTTACATCCTTTCCTCTTTAATTGCCTTTATTTTAATTTTTCTTCCCCTATCTTCATATTTACTTTTAACGGTATCCTGATCCTCCTCTTTGTCTTTACTTTAATGTTTATCATTTTCTTCATCTACATAGTCCCCTTCACCTTTTCCCTTATATATATATATGTAAGCAAAGTGTTTAAATTTACCTTGGTCTTCATTTTCGCCTTTATCTTAACGCATCTTTGTTTTTGTTTTTATTTTTACCTTTGCCTTTATCCTTTTCTTTATCTATGTACGTAGTCACCTTTACTTTCATTCTTGTATTGGTATTTTTCTAAGTGTTACTCTTTAACCTTTTATTAGAAAATTTTTGTTAAATTAATACGATATGCATACACACAAGAAGCACTTAGTTCAACCCCAACCATTTCCGTTGTACCATTTCCGTAAGCAATTTTTGTTGAATTTGCCAATTTACTCCCAACCAACCAATCGCCGCTAAAGAAGTTTCACTTCAAAAATAACATTTCTCGTACGAATTTAAATTCTTCGGTAGTGTTAACTTTAAATAATCCCTCCAAAAAATGTGGACTAAATTTTGGTTCGTTCGTTTTAACACTTCAAACACAAATTTACCACATTTACCACAACTGATGATGATGAGCCCCAACTAGTTCAGTACAAAAGAAGATAGCTACAAAATTAAGCCCCTTGCGTGATTTATGAAAATCAACAGCTTGGAGGAGAATCACAACAAAACAGCTAAACACGTACTCCACCCAATGCAACCCTGGCTTAATTAGATGACACGCAATGCCACAAAACATGCCGCACGCATGCACAACCATTCACACACACACAAACCCGAACAAATATATATGTATGTAGTATGTAGTTTGCCATTGCTAATGTAAATAAATATTCTACAAAATTATAGTACACACAAGACGCTTACAATTTTTGCTGGCGTTTGTAATCCGATGCTTAGCTAAAAACACAAAATCAACGCTTAACGAGCGGCTGTCAACCCGCCAAAGGGGCTGTATATCATGCGTACGGGCGACAACGCCTAATATTAGGCTGCATTTTTATATCAATTGTCGTTGTGAGTAGTTAGTTTAGGGAGGGAGGTTGCTTTTATTGTCTACCATTTCACATTACTGCTCTGTTCGCATGTTATGCATATGTGCAAGCGTAGAAATAGTACATGACAACAACAAACTGTTTTGTAGAGGCTTGTTAATGCGGGCGCACACATTCAAACATATTTGTGTGCATAGTTTGACAAACACTGCTCTATGTATGTATGTATGTGTGCGAGGTCATAACAAAATCTGACAGCCAGCAGCTGATAGTCATAAGCACGCACACATGATCGTTATTTATGAAGCATTTAAATGCATTTGCTGTTTGTTGTTTGTTGCGTGCGAGGCGATTATGTACATTTTAACAGGCGCTTCTGCACGCTTGCGCGCCTGTTTGTATGCTTAATTATTACTATTACGCTATTTAGTTTGCGAAATGTAGTCACAAGTAAATATTTGATTTTCGACATTCAATGCGTTTTGTTTACGCATTTTGTTTGTATGCATTCATGATAGTCTATAATTTTTTTTTTTCGCAAAATTAAACCGTTTATATACTACGATTTGCGGTTATGCTGGTCGCTTTATTATACTTTGCCTATATGCTGAGCTGTTATGTTTACTTTGTATCGATTTATTTTGTATTATTTATGCTAATTGTGCTTTTCGATTTAACAAGAATACGGCCTACACACACATGCACTCGGTTTATAATCGTAGTGCCCACAACTGCAAGCATTCGTAAACCAAAAATGTAAAATTTTCTGCATATGAGTATTGGAGTATTAACGTTGGACGAATAACGCGAAAAAATTCTCTAACTTTAAAACCTGACGTGTTATGAAAATGGTGTAGCCATATTTAAGTGTAGCGTGAAAAAATCCATGGATTAATGCCAAACAAATAGGGTTTTTTTTTACTGGATTACAGGCTCATATGGGTGTCAGAAGAAGAAGAAGGTTTAAGAAGGGTATAGTTCAAAAATAATTTGAAGAAGGTTGCCACCTGTTTGAAAATTCGAATGATTAAATCTATTCACAAGTTATATTAAATTATAAAAATGGGTGTCAAATGAAAGAGTGTTAAAAAATATTTAGTTGGAATACTAGAAATATTTTTGAGGAGTTTGAAGAAGGTTACCAAGTGTTTAAAAAGTAGCATTCAAATCATTTAGAAGATTAGATGAATTATTAAAAAGTGGGTGTTAAGCGTAATGGAGTTGAAAATACTGTATTTCTTGCATTTCAAAGGCCAAGTAAAATTCAACCTAATTCATCAGTTAATTGAAATATTTATCACCATGTTTGATGAAAGAGATTTAAGACGATTGTAGTTTAGAAATACTTTTGATAAGGATTTTCACTTGTATGAAAAGTCGAATTTTGTTAACTTAACTTATACCAAAATTTTATGAAATATAAAAATACATGTGTCAATCAAAAGAGATTTATGAAAACGTTAGTTTTATAATATTTTGTGTTGAAAAAAATAGTTTATTTAAATTTTTTTTTACCAAATATTGACATACATCCTGCAATGCTAAAACCCAAACCGTCACACATTGTAAAAAATTTGTCCACATTTTTCAGAGTTTCAAATGAAAGAGCTTAGTACTACTTTTCGAACGTTTTATTAACTC
>NW_016176183.1:0-9420 GCF_001687245.7 Rhagoletis zephyria
ATGCAACTGTAACTGCATACCCAGCGCAATGACTATACCCCATTGCACATATTTGGTTTCGCTAGGGCTAAAACTTGCGAGGCTTTAACGCATAGCCCAGCAAAAAATTTCGAATTTCAGCAAACAAATTATAATTTCATTAGCCCTGTGTTTACTTGCTATTGCAAATAGGTGCATACATTTAGGCATATGCAGAGTAAGAGGAAATGTGGCTTTGTACCTACATGTATTAGGGATGTTTTGAATGTCACATTTTTACCATTCGCGAATGCGAATGCGAATGTGTATGTTAGGAATAATATAAAAAAACTATAATCAACTTAAATAAATGATGCGAATCATTCGCATAACGAATGCGAATGCAAATATTCGCAATATCCCTGGTATGTATTTATGTTATAGCTTGATATCAATAGCAACTAAACGTATTTAGATACCAGATACATACCAGCAGCAATGGCATTTTCGTAAAGCTCTAATGCGTCAATGTAAGAAGTGTTGCCTGCAACCAATGCTCCTCCTGACACACCGTCACACTCAGCTACATATATGTGTATGTACATATGTATGTATGTATTCATGTACGTGCGAGAAAATTGGTGAGAATGCACGCGCTCTAGTTTTCCATTGCCCGTAGCAAAATGCAAATTTTATTTCACATCCTCTGCTAGCATGCAACAACAACGCCAACCAAAGTGGTGGAACAACAGCAATAACAAGTAAAATTCTGTTGGTGCCACATACAGCTAGCAGCGTAATGGAAAAACTTGTGGCGCACGACGCAAGCCAGAACTCGTAAAAGAGTTAGAAAAGGACTTATCTACCCGAATACNTACCAAAAAAGGAAAAATAAAAATAAAATAAAATCGCGGATAACAGCCAAAAAAGTAAACAGGAATATTGCAATAATACAGCGGCAGCCAGCCAATGGCCAAGTGTGGGTGCAACATACTTGCATGCACGCATAGTCGTGTGGTCGTATGCTGCGCATGGGCATAGCCAGTAGCTGTATTATGCTAGAGCTAAGTCTATCTGTGCAGCACTGTAAGGCGAAAAATACAGGAGGTGGTTAGTGGGCGAGTCACAGGAGTGGCGGAGGTGCTTTGCATGTGTTATCGTTGTCCAATTTAGCACGAAGCTGTGGTTTTTGTGCCACTGCTTTGCTTGGTGTTGTTTTAATTGTTGTAGTTTTGTTGTTGTTGTTGTTGTTGCATTAGGTTTGCAAGTGGCAAGTAGCGATTTGAATGGTTTGGTTTGGTTTGCCAGTTTGACTGCAGCAGGAACGCATAGATATGAGCACGCACACAACGGCACATCGCCAAAAACCAGCGCACTTGCTAGCCGGGGGCGGGCGACGCGCACAAATACGCCTAATGCAAAACTGCACACACTACACATATACATACATACATACATATGTAGCTATGCCAAAGTAAGCGGCTATTTGTGTACGTTGCACAGATATGACACAAGCAGGCAGTTTTGACAGGCAACGCAGCGATAGTCGACGTTGGAGTGCGGCTAACGAATGCGGCATGGAATGACAGCCAAAGCAGACGCCAGAGGCTGTGGAGAGGGGCCTCCACGCGTTCAGTAACCGCAACCGTTCGCGTTGCTTCAACCTAAAACCGATGCCTGTATGTGACGTGCGTTGCCCAAAAGCTTACTTAGTTGTGCTGCACTTCAAGCCATGTTCTGTGCTGCTTTCCCACATCCTGCAGCTACTTGCATACATTCTTATTTTCGTTCACTGGTGCTTCTCATTTGCGAAGGCTTTTTGCTGAGCACTCCATTTCGCTCTGCCTTTCTCATTAATTAGGCGCGGAATTTAATCCCGTTTGTATAATTCATCAAAAACGGCGCACAGAGAAATACAAAATTATTTCAAGCATTTGTAAGCCAACATTAGCCTGGATTTGTTTTTGGTATTATTACAGTAACGGCAGAGGTGAATGACTGGTGCAAACATACCTTGTGGCATTTAAAACAATGGAAGCCAAGTATATGAAACCTTAAATAGTGTCTTTAAAGGTAGCATTTTCATAATTATACACCGCCGGCTAAAAGTATTGGTACAGATGCTTTTTTGCAATATATGCAACAATTTTTGTTGAAAAGTTTTTTCCGACAATTTTTATAAAAATATGGCATAAAAATATAATTTCTAAACTTTGTGCAAATAAAGTAGAAGTTCTAAGTAGCTACGAATTACCGTTGATTTTTGGCAATTTTTTTCCGCTGTCTCTTCCATACAAAAATATATTTTTCGAAAATACTTTATATGGAAAAATGCAGAATTTTGCAATTTTTGCCTAACTCCGAACTTACATTTATATACTAGAATTTAATGAGTTACAAATCTGCACACTCAAAAAAATTCTAGAAAATCTGATTAAAAAGTTCAAAATGTGCATGAAAACTTGCTGAATTTTCGCGAGTTTTGCACAAAGTTTAGAAATCATATTTTAATGTTTTTTGTTCTGGAATAAACCATATTTTTATAAAAAAAATTCGGAAAAATATCACTATAAAAATTATTGCATGTGTTGTAAAAAAGCAGCTGTGCCAATACTTTTTGCCGGCAGTGTACATACCTTAAATATGATATCACTCACATTAAGCAAGCATTTTTTGCCATTCTCGATTTCCATGCAAAATCTATGACAGCATAACAAACGAATTGGTTGATGGCCTTAAGCAATAACAAACAAAAAATAACAACTGGGCGTTAAAACGAACTAATCTCACGGTGCCCAAAAGCATAACGGATCAATTCAAATGCCTTGAGTTGCAATCCAACTCCACATTGAACCATTGCTGGTTCTACCGGCGTTTGGGTTTAAGCCACAGCCACCACGATACTCCCCGAGGGGCCGCACCAAGAACAGACCGGAGTAATACCCACTCGCCAGACTTGCTCAACTTGCTCGACTCACCCGACTTACTCAACTGGCCAGTCCTGCCCTTTTTTGGACTTTCTCAACCAGCTCGATTTGCTCACAATTCGTCCTCTTTACTTCCTGTGTTTTTCCCACTCCAGACAAAACAGTGTCACGTATTTTCTTCTATACAAAGAAGTTCGTTTTTATATGGAAGAAAATGCGTGACGATGTTAACAAAAAATTGTCAAAAATCAACCAGATTCTTTAGCAACTTGAAACCTTATTTAAACAAGTGAATTCATATAACCTTCAAACGTAATTTTTACATGTCTTTTGGCTGTATTCAAATTAAAAAAAATCATCCACACTATCGAGACTATCGACGGCAGCGCAGCGCACAATCGAAAAAAATGACTATCGGCACACTATCATCAACTATCGGTGGTGTCCACTATCGATAGTTTGCCAGCGCTAATACAAACCCTGTCGGAAACAACTATAAGCAAAAAGTAATTATAGTATTAATTTATTTTTGTCAAAATTAAGGAGGAATTTGCTCGAAACTTTCCAAAACGTGTCAAACAAAAAGGTCGTAGAGAACGACTATCCAATGAATTCAAGAAGTTGTCTTTAACCCTTCGGGTGTGTTCAGTGATGCAATCATTTCTTTAATTTTACCTTAGAACTTGCTTTATTTTGTTGTGAGTGATACACTGAGAGGAATAGATAAAATTCTAAGGTTTTCGCAAATTCTAGGTAAACTGGATTGGGAAATTACCCGAGCACCAGGGCTAAACTACACCCTGGCAATTGGGTTCAAATGGTCAAATAGTTTGATGAATGAACGTGAAAATTATTCATCAATTGGTACCCCCAGTACCACAACGGTCCAAAACCACGTAAGCCAGTGGTCCCAGAAGACCCATCCTATTGACGAAGTAAAATTTCAGCTACATTTTTGTAAATTTTTTTTTTCATGTCCTGCTTTATTTTGTAACCTTTTTGCAACTCTCAATAAGCCGAGTTATTTTTGCTGCAGCATTTTTGTTAATTTAAACTTTATTAAATTTTCAAAAGCAATTCAATATACTTTATTAGTGCAAAATAATGTATTCAACAGTAATTGCAATCCGCCAATAATACACATGTCTACGGCTGCAATTAATTATTCGCAAGGCAAACATGAATCAGGCCACATATTAAATGTTATTATAAATTAAGTTTGCCAAACAAAGCAGCCACACTTAAAAGAGACAAATAAAAATTCAATAAGGTGTTTTTTTTCCATTGAAATCACTTGCATACAAATAAAAAAAAATATATATATCAACAACTGTGTTACTTGTGCTATAAAAATATCATTGAATATGTTATTGAGTTAAAATTTCATTTATTTTATGCGTAGCAAAGCGAACAATAAAGTGCAGCCAGCAGCATTAATGCATACGTAAGCTGCATTGAAATTTTTATAATTAAAACCTACATTGAATGCAAATTATTTTTCACTGATTTGCGTTTTGCGTGCAATAATACAATGATTGAAAATCAGTGGCGGAATAAATTGCAAAACATCAATAATTCGTTGGAAAAGGAGGTGATAATGTAATTTCATGTAAAAGTTAAAGGATTTTTATGTGAGCAAATTTCAAGAGTTGTTTTTTTTTAGTGTCACCTCCTTCTCTCGCCAGAAAAAAAGGCTAAAGCATTATTCTTGTATTTATTTCGATCAATGCAATTCCAGAAATAAGTTCAATAAAAAAAAATATTTATTTAGGTGAAAAAGTACCTAAATTACTCATTTTTTCATTGTCACTCGAAGAAATCATAATTGCTTTTTTAATAACTTTGGGAGGTTTACAGGTAGAATGGTCATATTAGAGGCAATGCAACTTGGCACCAAATACAATATATCTGTGAAGTTTCAAAAGTGTGCCACCAAATTTTAAAAAATGCAAATTTAAAAAATCGTGACATTTTCTTTTATATCTGTGGCATTTTAATAAAACAACTTACCTCGAGTTAGACTATTTCATCTCTAAAGCAATATTTGACTGGATTCCCAAACAATTTTCAAGCAATTAGCTTGCCATAGGTGTAGTTTAGGATGCCCTTTTAATAGAAGCTTACTGACAGTATTAAATTTTTGAAGGGAAACTTCTTTATTAATCCTAAGTCAAACTTATAAGGTCACTTAAGCTATTTTATCAAAACGGGTGATACAATCTTACATACAAATGAAAAGCACGCCCACTTGGTACGCAAACAATAGGAGCACTAGCTTCTTATGGGTGGTGAGAATTGGGTAGTCAACTCAAAAGTTAAGCAAAACGACTTTTCAATAAACCATCGCTATAAAACACGGAGTATTGTACTCAAAAAATGAATGGAATTTACTCATAAATATTTTTTTTGATTTTAAACATTTTGCGTACAATTTTAGCATTACAAAGCGTTTTAGGCCTACTGTAGTTTAAGCTTTCAGTACTTACTCCAGTGCGTTAGTAAAATCTACACAAAAAACTTAATACATTCTAGAAACTATGGGCAAAATATTATAAAATTGCGTATCTAGTTTTTCTCTCTGACGCTAGGAAGTTTTTTAAAGGACTTCTAAATTTAAAAAAATGTGACTACTTCAAAAAATTATTTAAAAATTTCAGTGCAATGTAGATTAACAGTAAGGGTATCTAATAAAAGAGAAAATTCTGTAGAATTAACACGGATTATATTTGATACATAAGGACGAGTAGTAGGTACGGAAAGCGTCCTCTTAAAATTTTGTCCTTGAATAGATGTCCTTGAAAATTTGGAATATTTATTTTAGAAAAAATATATTTCAACGACTAATATGCATACGACCTCATCCTCGAATTTTGTTCTGCTAACTTTATTAGCTTAAAAAAACAAATTTTATTAAAAGCCCACTTTCAATACCTATTCGTGCTTGTAAATCAAAAAGCTTTATAGTTTTTACATTACACAGAATATTCTCTTTCATTTTACTATGGGTGTTCTAGTGTATTGCACTGATTTTTTGAAATAATTTTTTAAATCAATCATATCTTTAAAATTTCAATGGCCTTTCAAAAAAATCTCGTATTCGTTTTTGCAGGATATAACCGATGTTTTTTGCTCTTATTTTTAGGTATTTACAGAAATCAAAAATAAATTGTAAATGTGCTTTTGGATTTGATAGTTAATGAAAAATTCAAAAAAAAAATCCCCAAATCCCTGAAAAGGTGTCAAGAAAATTCACAAAAAAATCTAGAAGTATGTATCTCCAAAAGTCCTGAAAGGTTCTAATAGACAACGGAAAATGCTTAAAAGCTGCGAAAAAATTCCCAAATATATCGCAAAATCACGAAATATCCCACAAATTACGAAAATATTGTGAAGAATAAAACAAAAAATATTTCGAAAAATTCTCTCGTAAATCGGGATAGGTCTCGGAAAAATCACGAAGCATTTCGTAAGAACAAACTAATAATATTCAAGTAACGAAGAAATCGTATTCTAATATGATAGAGGATTCTTAAGGTACTTATATTCGCCATAACGATGATCCGCAAGTATCAAGTAGGATTCTTAAGCTCTATGATACTAACATCAATAGCCTGTGACTTAAAAATATGCTTACTAGTTTCCCTCGAACAAGCTTATTATGGAATAAAAAGGTATTAAATTTTAATTTTTCCCATCCTTAACCTGACATGGATTTTTGTGTCATCTCTTCTTATTAGGCACGTTGAATCACATCTCATCATCGCTATTCTTGCCACACACACACACAAAAGCACTTGGGCCAATGTTTGCCCACTGTCACACGCAGTCTTAACCACAACTTTTCAATGTTCAAAACCGCCGTGCCACCGCTTATTACCATGCTGATGTTCAACTGGAACTTTGGAAAATTAAGCGGCCCACGCACCCATTACCCAAATGTTCGTTTGTCTGCTCGTTTCTATGTAGTTAAACGTCCTTCTAATGTGGTTGCTGTCATGGGCAACAAATTCAATTGGTCGTCAAGCGGCAAATGATAAACCGACATGAAACTGTATAAGGAAAACTGACAGCGAGGCTAATAGAAAGAGTGTGCAATGAAAAGGAGGGTGTATACGTCTGTAGATGTAGGTGTGTATGTAAGCTGTTATATGATGTGACTATAACAGAACGTTGGTTATTGCGGTCGAAAGTTGCTGTAATTTGCTGTAAGTTAACCGATTTTTACTGCACTTCAACGGCAATGCATTTCTGGAACGCCACCCCGCACCCACTTGGTAATTACTTTGACACAGCTAGTCGCTTAGTCAATCACTGCAATAGTGTGGCACATACATATGTAAGTGGGTGTCACAGTTGATTTTAATTTAATTACACAACTTTTATAACATTTTCCAAAATTTAAAAATTTGCATGCATTTAGAATGAAAGGGAGACAGCAGCTTATCTTCAAACATATTTCCCAAGCTGCACATTTACTTTTTGTTTTGTGTTCTCCGAAACACCCAACACCAAAGCGCCCAAGCGCCCGGACGCCACACACTGCAACTCATTATTAATTACGCTCGAATAATCACATTAATTAGTATACAAGTGGTGTACGATTGTAATTATTGATTGCGTAATGCAATGATTAAAACGTTATTAGAAGGATGGTATTGTAGTGTGAGGCATTTGCGGTAAATTTGGTATCGATTTTTTTGCGTGATTTTGTTATTAGTTACGTTTAGTGGCTGCAAGTGGCTAACCACAAATGTTCGGCGAATCAAATGCTACTTTTTTCCAGCCATTTTGGTTCACTTTTTTGGTGCAATACGCGAATGTAGCAGCAAACTTTTAGTCATTTCAGTTCAAAGTGTACTGCAAATATTATTAAATTGACTTTGTTTTTTATTCGCAAAAAAAAATTTAAAAAAAAGCTGTACGCATATGTAAGTATGTGTATCAGGGTGTGCTCTAAAATGTCGAAATCTGTTTTTTTTTAATGGGGGAAAATCTTATTTTTTGCAAAGTACGAAATTAAGACAACAATCAAATTTTCAATTTTTAACGAAAAATTTTTTTTTTTTATTAAGAAAACAACATTTTCCAAACCCTGAAAAACTGAAACATATATATATTTTTTTTTTTTAATTTCGTGTATGTTCTACCTACAGAATAAAGATGTTGATGCTGTTATTTTATGAACCACCCTAAGTACTTACACGAGTATTCGCATGAAGTGCCTATCAAAGCAATATTTTTTATAAATACTATTTTAAACCTTCATCAACTGCTGCTTAAGTACACAAGTGATTTATTTTTAAATTATTTATGGTGCTATTTATGTATTCAATAGTGTCACACTAACTGATGTTTTTTTTTCGCAAAACATGCAATCACACTGACTGCCTATTTTAATTATTCGCGTTTTGAAATCATTTCGTTTCAAATTGCTTTAATTTAATTGAACCAATTTTTTTTTTTACTCGTATGAGTACCGTATTCAATGCGATGCCATGTACATACATACTACGTGTATGTATTTTGTTTTTATATACATAAGTTCATAATGGTGACTGCTATATTGTAGCACTCATACGAATATTAAAGCTGTTCGAAGTCCTTAGCCAAGTTTCTGGCAAGCGGGGACAGTTGAAAACCAGGGAACGGAAGACATCTCGTACCGATTTTGGTCTCATTATAGGCTACCAGAAATTTTGCAAAGTAAATACCACTACGTGGCGCTGGTGTCGAGTCATTTTTAAAACCCCTGTTTGTGGTCCGACTTTGTTCATTTTGTGAAAAATCATATTGCTTTACCAATGATCGAATTTTTTTTTTGAAATTTACTACAAAAAAATATATTTCATTGCATAGTTCAAAATGTTAACAAATTAATTTTTTCCGCCTAGTAAACCAACTTCTCTGCAAAATTCTAATATGTCATTGATTTTTTATATGTCCCTTCAGTTTTAGGAATCTCAGGAGTAGTCTAAGTATACTAAACTTTCTTAGTTACCTTTGTTGGAAAGTGTGATGTTTCCCGCAACTTCTCCGCAAGTTCTAGATATGTAGCCTAATACAGAAATATTGAAACAAGGAGATAAGAGAAAAAAAGTTAACTTTTTTTCGAATTCCGGGCAACCGGTAGGTAAAGGGAGGAATCCACCCCTAAAAGTAAGACACTTTCTGAAAACTGCAATAATTGTCGAGTAATCAAAACCTTTTCGAAAAAAAATCGGTTGCGTAGCTATTCCAAAAAAATTGTATATGAAGAGGGACACCAGTATTCCTTTGGTCGTAAAAGGTTTAAACCTATAGAAATGTTGGGTTGTCTGTTTTTTTCTGGCCTACCTATCCAGTTGGAAGGTATGAACAGGTAACTAATATTAGTAATTTTCACTCATCTGTTTAATACATTCTATAGGGTTTATGCTTTCGATTGGTATATGTATGTGTAATTTGTTCATTACACAAATGAGTGCGAAATTCAAAACAAATGTAATTTTTGAATATTTAATTAAAAATAGCCTGGCCAGGATTTTTTCAGCCAACC
>NW_016176184.1:0-254 GCF_001687245.7 Rhagoletis zephyria
AATAATTGAAAATATATTAGTGGATACATACATACGTACTAGTATAATCAGAATAGATGCAATTCAATAAGCTTATGTACATACATACGCATCAATATAATAATTCAAAACATAAGTGTACATATATATATATTTGTACATGTGTGTATACAATTTCAAATCAACAATTCAGGGTAAATAGTACAAAGGATATATATGTATGTGTATATAAAGTTGTTGTGGGGCCCAGGGCCACAGGATCCGGGGTCCTCACA
>NW_016176184.1:8571-9419 GCF_001687245.7 Rhagoletis zephyria
TTACTATTGCTGTTGTTATTATTAATTTTAATATTATAATGATAATTATTATTATTTTTGTTTTTTTTTATAATTTTCTTTTGTGCTTCGTGCCATCTCCACTTTCATTGGTTTCCCTTGGAACCTTTATTTTTTTCTTCTTATTCTTCTTCTTCTTATTATCATTATTCTTCTTCTTCATCAGATTTAGGATTCTTCGGCTAGCTTCTCATCTTTCAGGGTCTCCGCTGTCATGGCAGTTGCTCCCCTGCTGGCAATTGCCGAGTTCACACACTTCAGTCTCTGCTGAAATTTACCTATTCGCCGCTGTGCCCCGAATTAGGCTCAGACGATGCCACGGGGAATTTTCACCTGAGGCGTTGCTCTCATAAAATGGGTTGAGATCACTGACGTGCGCTGTTCTTCTTTTCCCTTTGTGCACCTTGTCGAGTTCGACGATCACAGGCGAAATAAAATTTAGTACGCGATGTGGTCCGCCGTATTTCGGTGCAAGCTTAGCCGCGAAATTGTCCACGGCTTTAGACAAGAAGTGTTCTTTCACCAAAACCCTGTCTCCCACGACCGGTTGCCACGATCTTCTTCGCAGATTGTAGTGTCTCGCTTGCTCTGTCGTTGCCTTTTGTTGGTTTCGTCGCACTAACTCAAACACCTCTTTCATTCTCACCGCTTTTACTTGCAGTGTTGTGGCATCTTCGCCGGTTCCTAACGTATTCTCGTCATACAATGCGTTCGGTAACCTTGGTTCTCGCCCTTGGACGACGAACGCCGATCTGTAACCCGTTGCGTCGCACACGCTAGAGTTGAGGGCCAAAGTCATTTCTGGCAACAGATCATCCCAGCTCTTCTGG
>NW_016176185.1:0-9419 GCF_001687245.7 Rhagoletis zephyria
TTAATTTGTATGCTGAGGATAGGGTAATAAAAGGCAGCTGTTTAAAGAGATAATTGAGGGTACTTTTTTGTTTATATAAATAAAAAGTTACCGGCGTTGTAATTCTATTAGTTTCTTTGCTGCAGCAGAAAATCTGTTGTGGATATAATTTGGGTTTGCTTTTCCGTTTTTTTTTCGATGAAAAAAGTAAAACAAACAAGCAATTTTTAACCAAAAACAAAAACGACTTCAATTCTCATATAAAAATTCAAGATTATCGTTAATTTCATCATGATGCAATGATCGGATTTAAACCAAATTAGTATGTGTGGTAAGATCTTTCCTTTGAAAAAAGAATTATAGAAATCGGTTATGCGGTAACATACATAAAAAAATATAATAGAGATAAAAACATTCCGACGAATTGATAACCTTCTCCTAAGTTTACAAAAAACTTACTAAATCGTCGAAGAAAACAGTGAACTTTTTCACGGATAGGTCAAAGTTTTAGGGTCGGGTAGGTAAAGGGGCATTCTTTAGACGAAAAAAATTTACCCGCCCTAATGTGTGTACGTATGTATGTAGTTTGAGCGCTACACAGTTATTTTTCGATTTTTGCTATATATACATACATGCATAGGTATATGACACAACAACGGTACATAATAAAAATGTTTTCTTTTCGAATTTAAATACATACATTGGAAATTTCTTGCACACCATGAATTATGCCAAAATGTCAATAAAATCGGTGACGAGTATTCAACATTTTTGCCAATTTCTACTAACAGCCAATGCTAAACGAATTTTCACTCAGCTGCATCCAGCAGCTGAGGCCAAAATTCACACAAATTCTCTTTCGCAAATTGATTGTGGCAGCAAGCGAATGGCAACGTGTTGCACGTCAGTTCTATAACGAATAAATATAATGCAAATCGCATTACAATAAAATGTAGAAGAATAATAGAAATGTTAAAATGTAAAATAAAATGAAGCTCACGAAAGCATTCACAGTTATGTATGTAAGTATATAGTTACAGGTGGGCGGATCTGCAGAGGGACTCCCAAGTGTATCAAATGAAATTGTATATATGTTAAGTGACAATTTTGTTGTAGTGCTGAGTATTTGAAACGAGTTAATGTTAATAAATTTATTGGAAATATGAATTTGTACAAATTGCAGATATTCGCCAATGAAAAACCTTCAATTTCAGATCCAAAAAAAAACTTTTAAATTTTTCTTAAGTTTTCTCTCAATAAGTTATTGCTATAATTGGTATTGACCTTTAATTGCTTCTTCTTTTGCTTCAAAATCGGTGTTTTATCAGAGAATTTTTGTATAAGCTGGAGTCGAAATTGAAATGGAACCAAACAAACTGTGTGTGTGTGGGTTATGTGTCAACGAATACTTTTTTTGTCCCACCATGCAAAATATGAGAAATAGGCAACAATCGTCAATGGCAACAAATTGGTGACTCACCGATTTATTGCTGTGATGTCAAATCGGCAACATCACTCCGTTCATGTCAATTTTGAATAAAAAAGTTCTCAAAAATTCCGAAACTTATGAATATGCCGTCAATAGTATTGGCCAAAAGCATCTAAATTATGCCCAAGGACAAGATTGAAGAAATAGGAAGCCTCACAGCGAGAAAATTAATTATTTCCGATTGTAGGTTGCGATTTGGTATACAAAAAAATAAATGAAGTATTAAAAAGAATAAAATTATTCCAAATATCGCCTGAAGCGATAAGAAAAGGACTCATTCAGGTAATAAGAAAACGACTCGCCCAGGCGTGTTGCCTTCGGCGGACGTTTTAGAGCNTTCTTATTGCCGGCAACACAAATTGTTTGGTGGGGTTAAACGAGTTTATTTATGTATATAAGGGTGGTCAAAAATAAGTAAAGTCGAAATTTTGCTCGTAAGTAAAGCCGAAGTGCTCTCACCCTCTAGGATTGTTCTATATCGAAAAAATATACCCCTATTTTTAATTTTGAAATCAAAATTAATTTAGAGGTCGCTCAAAGACCTCAAAGTTTTCCATATATTTTACATGTGGAAAAAAAACTTTTCGTGGAAATGATATGGAATTCTTGAAAATCAATATGTTTTGATAGGAACTCTGGTTCTCTTTAGGGGACTTCCAAAAACAATACCCAATTGTTTATTTAACCAATTTTCAATACTAAAGATTTTTTACTTATCCCCCATTGCATTTTCTAGTGGTTTTGGCGGACCTATAAATATAGGTACTATGAAAAAATAGCGACCACCTCAGAGCGAGTGAGAGAAATGGCGTTTCTTCTACTGAAGAGCCCAACACTAAATAGTTTTGTTTGGGGTAGTGTGGAAAATCCATTCTCTCTACATCAAGTGTTAATCCTATGCAGTGTGTTTTGCACTTTATTGTAAACAAGTGCGAGAGTATGTCCTCTATTGAATGATCGGTTTTTCATTTTGCACCTTTATATGAAACTTAAATGAATATTGTGCTTTCGTTTCCTACACGTTGACACATTCATTTCGCACACTTCCGACAACTAAACCACCCACTTCTAGTGTTTATTGTTGCACAGAGTAGAAAATTGAACTGGAATCGTTGATACGCGTTACTTTGAAACGGAAATTGAAAATTTTCCTTTTTGAGATATTTTTCCGTTTAGTGCCGCAGCTGCGCTGCCAACATAGGCGCTTGACGTCTCACAAAATAAGTCAACGACTAGTAGTAGGTAGTTAAGATACATATTTGTGGCTATTGCTTGTAGGTACATAGATTTTTTAAGCAATACTTAAATGCTGTCAGATTTCCACCTAATGTTGCTGTAGAGTGAAGAAAAAATATTACAACAAGTACAACTAACGCTCTCTTACAAAACAGTTAATATGTACTTATGAATAAAGAAAAGTATGTATGGCTGCAGTGCCAGGTAACAGATTGCATTCCATGTAAGTACTTACCATGGCGACGAAGGCAATGTTGACAATCAAAGCTTAAGGTAGGCGTAGATGCATCTCTTTCAGCGCCCATATCAACAGCTAAGCCTGTATTGCTGCCTCCGGTTACTGTCAGGCAGTCAAGCCAAGCCGTAAACGCCTGCCAATAGCACAAAGCTAACTTACTACTACATTCAGCAGCAACCACCTCTACTGCGCTTGTTGGCAGTCGGCTGATGTTGCTTATTGCAGCTTGATGTTGCTGCCAGCACCCAAAGGCATTCAATTTATTCAATATGAAATATTTGTAAATACCGTTGCAATTCTGAAAATCTTCACAGCAATGGTCGGTGCAATTGTGCGCGCACTCAATGTGCATTTTGCTTTTTTTTTTAATTTTTACTATTTCCCCAGTGTATGCCTTCATTCAATCATTGATTCGTTCAATATGCGCGGCAAAATCCAGGAAATTCCATACTGACATATTTTCCCGCTATTTCGTTTGAAAGCGATGTGGAGAAGCTTACTTATTCGAATGGAAACAGTAATACTATATTTCGATGTATAATCGTTTGTACGTTAAGTAAGCCAGGATGGGCGGGTGGTATTTCGTAAACACTAATTATACAACTTACTGCACGGCTATACTCAGTCCCGACCCTTGCACTCTGCGCAACGTTAGCAACCCATGTTCGAGATGCGGTAACCAATCCGAGTGTAGGCCTTGGGTCAAGGCAGAAAGAGCGGCAGCTTCGGTGAGGCCAATCCGATTTATTCGGTTTAAGGGCTCAATGAAGTCTTCAGCGTCTGTTCACCAGTAGGTACGGCTGCCAGCGGGCGTCTGCTGCCGCCATGATATCAAAACCCTGATCTCAATACCAGGGTGGGCAAGGAAGGGATCTTGGAAAATTCAGGCTCTACGACCAAACATTCGACAACGAACTAAGGTGAATCGACTACGGCGGGGCCCGAAACATGGTAGCATGCAGAACTGGCTTCAAACATAAAAAGATCCATCACGCTACGTGGCTGTCTCCAGATCGAAAAACGAGAAACCTAATCGATCATTTTGTGATAGACGGAAAGCACGCTTCCAGTGTTTTGTATGTAAGTACGTACACTTGGAGGCCCAAACACCGACGCGGACCATTACCTTGTTGCAGACAAGATACGCACCAGCCGCTGTGCAGCAAAAAATGTGCGCCGAATAATGCAAGGAAAGTTTAATGTGGAGAAGCTGCTGTCACAACAGACTGCGAATGCTTTCGCTACTCGACTCTCACTATAGAGGTAACCCTTGTTCAAGATGAAGCCTCAGTCTAGCATACCCCGATGCCCCACCGCCCGACTGCGACGAGGTACGAATAGCAATCTCGGAGCTGAAAATTAACAAAGCTGCAGGAGCTGACGGTTTGCCAGCTGAGCTATTCCAGTACGGCAACGAAGAATGAATGAGATTTTTTTTTTTTTTTGAGACAGCTTTTCGTTTTTTTTTTTTATATAACAAGTGCACTTTACAAAAACTGGCATTGATTTTTTGAAATTTCGTTGCTAACGCTCTCCGCATTTTGAATCATAAGAAATTCATGTTTGTATGAAAAAAAGTGCAAAAATGCGTCACAAAAAAAAATTTTCAAGAATCAACGCGATTTTTTTGCCGTTTGAGACTTACATACCAGTGCAACAAAAACAAAATAATTTCAAAACACACAAAAGAGTCAATATACATACTCACGACACTAATGGCCAAATATAGTAAAACAGCATTTCTAGTTTTTCACTCTGACGTCAGGATTTGTTTTTTTTTTTCAAAGGACTTTGAATTTTAAAGATATGATTAAATAATCAAAAAATTATTTAAAAAATTCAGTGTAATGTAGAATAACAATATGGGTACCAAGTGAGTTTTTTTGTTTACAAGGACGAAAAGGTATTGAAAATGCGCTTTTAATAAATTTTATCTTTTTAAAATAATAAAGTTTACGGGACGAAAGTCGGTGATGACGTCGTGCGTGTATCAGAACTCAAACAATAATGAAAAAAATGCAAATTTTCAAGGCTATTTAAGGAACAAATTTGTAAAGGAAATTTTTCCTACCCATTCGTCATTATGCACCAAAATATCTATTCTGTCATAATTCTACAAATTTTTTTTTAAATTTCAAAGTTCTTTTAAAAAAAATCCTGACATCAGAGAGAAAAACTAAGTACGCACTATGTTAGACTAAAATGTAATGGGCTGCAAAACTTCATTCTAGAAATTCTGAATAAAAAGTTGAAAATGTTGACGAAAATCGTTTGAATTTTTGTGAACTTTACATAAAGTGTGAAACTTTGATTTATTTTTAATTTAATTGAATAGTCCCATCCAGAGGGACAGCGCCCGCATGACGTACGAAACTTTTTTTTTTGGTATATTCGAACAAAGTTTTCAGTTTTTCAATATCCTTTCTAGTACCAAATTTAAAACTAATTTCATTAAACGTTACGAAGTTACTTTTATTGCGAAGAATTTAGTGTTTTGCTCTATCTGCAAAAAGGCTTTCATCCTCTATTTGCCCTCAGAAAATATCCGGGAATTCGTTGCCGTGTGTAATTGATTAGTTATAAATATTTCATGCAGAATTTCTACAAAATATTAATAGACGCCGAACGACGCATGCCACCGCCACTGTGATATCCTCATACAAATAATTCAGTGGCGGCATTAGGAATATAAAAAACTCAGTTTATTCAGTGACATCACCACCAATTTCTACCATTCAGCTCTCGACTTAACTGCTTTGTTGGGTATTTTGTAAAAGCTCCAACAAATAAGCCGTAGAGCAACAGGCATATCAGATGAAAATATAAACAACCATAATATCAGTAGTTGACTTTGCATAGCAACAAAGCCGAAAGGATATAAACACGAACGAAAACATGCAATTAAATACATACATACATATGTATGTATGTTTGTATGTGTATGGTTACGGGGAAAAGCTATAGTTCTGAACTGATGCGCTTCTAATACATTTAGACACAGTACTGGTTCGCGACATGGCGCTGTCATAAGAAGTGTCAATTGCCCCTCACTGCATTCCTTCTTCGATAGTTCCGAACTAGTCCGGAATTCTATAGATCCGAAGCAGTTCTAAAATCGACAGACGAAATAAAAAAGTATCATAATTTTTCAATCTCTTTGGTTCTTTCGTGTATGCGATTTTTAATTATTTTCAAAGAAATGTTTTTTTAATTTGAAATTGAATTTGTTTGAATGATTGTAAGAAATGTTAACAAAAATTTTTGTTTTCTACTACCAAGCTCTGAAAAAGCATCTGCGAAGTGCAAAATAGGAGCGTATTTGAACGAAAAAGCCGCTAAACACATATCTAAGTAAAGTAAACAGGCCCCCCACTGCACCCCTTTTTCGATAGTTCCGAAATACAAAGTTCTAAATTCGACAGATAAGATCTAGTTCTAGTTCTGCATTGCTTTTTCTATAGTTCCGAAACAGTCCTAAATTCGTCACCTTAAATATAGATTTCTAATGGAAAAAGTTTAATAAAATAGTAGTTTAAAAGTACCAAATTTTGCTGATTTTGGACTGGCGAGCATCTAGTTACTATCGGACTGGTCCGTTTTTTAACGATAAAGACGGAAAGTACGGAACTAGAAATTTGAATTACTAGTCCGCGGTTTCCCCCTGCAGGATACTTACAATGACGAACACACGTTGAGATAATCTTTGCTGACGAGAAGAATGCAAATGGCAGATTACAGAAAGATAGAACTAAGTCAAATATTTAGTGCTGCGGAAGAAGAAAACTGAGTTTCAAGTGTTTACAGCTGTATACATATAAGGTATTTATTACTGGCTTCGTTTATTTTTCTTACAATTTCTTAACAAAATTAAAGGTTGAAACGGATGCTTACTCCAAAGGATTACCGCAGCTCACGGCAAATAATGACATAATATCAGGTTCATTGTCAATGCGCCTTCACCCACAGAAGCATTTATGTAGAGTGCACAATAGAGGGCGTGAAAGAGAGGAAGAGATAATGAAACGAAAGGAACAAGAGTTCAGTGGAAAATCTCATTGTGAAATTACATATTGCTTTGGCTGCCTGCTGTGTTAATATCGCTGATGCTGTTGCAACCATCCCATTGGCATTGCAGCCAACTTATATATGCGCGTAAATGCATACATGTCGAGGTAGGTACATAGACCAAATACGATTGTAAAGTCTGGGTTACCGCTTACCATTTGTAAACTGACTCCCGCGGATGGCTACTACATATAACACACTGTGGTGTGTTGCAATCAGGGAAGACAACTCGTGGGGAATTCCCCGATTTGCGGGCAATTTCAGTTTACGTGAGGAATCGGGGAATGGACCGTTTTTTGTGGGGAGTTTCAGCACATTCAATTCCAGTATAATAATGTTTCAAATAGCCAAAAACTACCGTTGATTTTTTAGAATTGCGTTTATCGCATTTGCTTTCATATAACGAATAAACATAATTTATTTTCATGATGAAGAGATCCGCAAAATCTTCGGCAAAAATTCTAAAACGAAAATTTTTAGACACTTGAAACTTGCACTTTATTATTTTATAGAATTGGGTAGGCTACAAAACGGCATACTCAAGATCTTTCTTGAAAATCGAGTAAAAAAACTCGAAACTTTTACGAAAGTTTGTTGAATTTTTTTCAAATATTGCACAAAGTTTTAAACTTGGATTTATGCGGTATTTGTTAAAGAATGAACTATAAAAAAACAAAAAATAACTCAAATTAAATAACAAAATAAAAATAATTTGTGGGGTGGTTGGTTAGGGTGGATATTGTCAACCTGGTGACAAGCAATTAGCAAAGTTTGCCATTTTGATTCCACAACTCGTGCGACCTACAGCCATTTGGCGGCTTTAATAAATTTCAATACGTCATACAGAGATAGGCAGCTGCACTCTGAAATATTCTGCAGGAATGGTTTGCCGAGTGTCTTTAGCCTCAGGGCTTCGGTGTTCGACTGTCTCTTTTGAGCCCGGATCATCGCAGCTGCGACAGAACCTGTGGAAGGGCAGTGCTATCCTTTCGGCATGTACCCCAACGGACCAGTGCCCTGTGCACACTGCCGTAACTTTGTACGCATTTGTTTTGCTCATTCCTAAGAGAACTTTGTTTTTGAGTGGGTCGTAAGGCACGCAGAACTGCCGGGCATTCCTGTAAGATACTGTGTAGTTCCTCCTCTGCCTGTCCTTCGAATGATAAATTTCGGTAATTTTTGTCTTAATCTCCCTAAGCGAGGCGCACATGTCCACCGCGTGGGACGCATTCAGTGCGGAACTGCTCCATGCTAGTTCGTCTACTGCCTCGTTTCCGTAAATGCCTCTATATCCCGCGACCCATATTAGGGTAATTTCGTATTGATCAGAAATATAGGCCAGCCCTCAAATACATTCATCCACTAGCTGAGATCTAACCAGAGTCAGAAGAAAGTGCCTGAATAGCCGCTTGGCTATCCGAAAGGATATTCGCTTGCGTTCTCGCGGGTACATTCTCTTTAATATACCTTACCGCCACCTTAATATCAAACGTTTCGGCCTGGAAAACGCTTGCATAGACCTAGCACCAACTCCGTATTCCATCTTTGACCCATCCGTTAAGACAGCTAAGCCCTCCAAGAACCCGCAATTTTCTTGATGCCAGTCAATGCCGCTCGGGAATTTCGTCCGGCGTTTATGGTGAACCCAGGTCTTCGACAGGATATAGTCAGTGGGCAGCGGTGTAATTTCAGACGGTATGGCGTCTAAGATGGAACCGTACCCGAACGGCCTTTCCTTGCAGAGCCCCAGGGCACGCAGTCTGATGGCGCTGTTAGCAGCTGAATTTTTGATAAAGATATCTATAGTTAATAAGTCAAGAAGGACGTTCAAAACGTCCTTTGGATAGGATCTCATTGCACCGGTTAAGCTAGCGGCTGCTGACCTTTGTATTCCGCCTAGCTTTTTAACGACATAATCCTTAGTAAGGGCTGGCCACCAGACCAGCGCCCCGTAAGAGATTATGGGTCAGACTATAGCTGTGTACATCCAGTGTACAATTCTTGGATTCAAACCCCATCTGTTGCACAACATTCTCTTGGCTACATAGAGAGCCACCGTGGCCTTCCTAGTACGCTTCTCAATGTTCGGTTTCCAGTTGAGTTTGGGATCCAGAATAACTCCATGGTATTTCACCTTGTTTGACAGATCCAGTTCCGCTCCTCGGAACCTTGGTTTATTAAAATTAGGTACCTTTGTTTTATTCGTGAAGAACTTAAGGTCAGTTTACGCTAAGAGAACAGCTTATGGCTCAGGAATCTACTCTCTTTAGAGTCCTTTCCATAATTTCACTTATGACCGAAGGAAACCGGCCACCGCTTTGATTCTCTGCATGTGCACACGTAAATATTATATAAACATTTTAATACCCGAGCGCACTTGTGCACAAGGGTATTATAATTTTGTTCACATAA